>NC_092710.1:5879947-6044947 GCF_047496885.1 Scyliorhinus torazame | reverse complement strand
TCACCCAATGGGTGTCAGGCTCACCCACTGGGTGTCAGGTGCTCCCAATGGGTGTCCGGCTCACCCACTGGTTGTCAGGCCCTCCCAATGGGTGTCAGGCTCACCCACTGGGTGTCAGGCCCTCCCAATGGGTGTCCGGCTCACCCACTGGGTGTCAGGCTCTCCCAATGGGTGTCAGGCACTCCCAATGGGTGTCAGGCCCACCCAATGGGTGTCAGGCTCACCCACTGGATGTCAGGCCCTCCCAATGGGTGTAAGGCCCTCCCAATGGGTGTCAGGCTCACCCACTGGGTGTCAGGCCCTCCCAATGGGTGTCAGGCTCACCCACTGGGTGACAGGCCCTCCCAAATGGGTGTCAGGCTCACCCCCTGGGTGTCAGGCTCACACACTGGGTGTCAGGCCCTCCCATTGGGTGTCAGGCCCTCCCAATGGGTGTCAGGCCCTCCCAATGGGTGTCAGGCCCTCCCAATGGGTGTCAGGCCCTCCCAATGGGTGTCATGCCCTCCCAATGGGTGTCAGGCTCACCCACTGGGCAACAGGCCCTCCCAATAGGTGTCAGGCTCACCTACAGGGTGACAGGCCCTCCCAATGGGTGTCAGGCTCACCCACTGGGTGTCAGGCTCATCCACTGAGTGCCAGGCGCTCCCAATGGGTGTCCGGCTCACCCACTGGTTGTCAGGCCCTCCCAATGGGTGTCAGGCTCACCCACTGGGTGTCAGGCCCTCACAATCGGTGTCAGACTCACCCACTGGGTCAGGCTCACCTACTGTGTGTCAGGCACTCCCAATGGGTGTCAGGCCCTCCCGATGGGTAACAGACTCTCCCAATATGTGTCAGGCTCACCCAATTGGTGACAGAGCCTCCCACTGGGTGACAGAGCCTCCCACTGGGTGACAGAGCCTCCCACTGGGTGACAGAGCCTCCCACTGGGTGAAGCTCTCTCACTGGACGAGGCAGACTCTCTGAAACCGCACAGTTAATTCACATTGACCTTGCGGAGATCTTTGTACAGAACGTTGAGCAATTCCATTTCGTTCTCCTGCAGTAACTGGACCAGGGAGTTTAACTGATTGATTCGAAACTCCTCGGAACGACTCTTCCCACTCACAAAGGCATGCCGTAACCTCAGCAAAGAGTCAGCAAAGGTAGTCATTGTAGAGCGGCGGGACTGGCAACGTCAGAGAACTCTGTAAGAAAGATAGGGAGCGTTGTGAGCAGAAAGCATTGTAAACAGGGAGCATCGTAAACAGGGTCACCGTAAACAGGGAGCATTGTAAACAGGGAGCATCATAAACAGACAGCATTGTAAAGAGGGAGCATCGTAAACAGGGAGCTTCGTAAACAGGGAGCATCGTAAACAGGGAGCTTCGTAAACAGGGAGCATCGTAAACAGGGAGCATCGTAAACAGGGAGCATCGTAAACAGGGAGCATCGGAAAAAGGGAGCTTTGTAAACGGAGCATCATAAACAGAGAGCATCGTAAACAGGGAGCATCGTAAACGGAGAGCAAATATTGGCATTTTCACAATAATGGCAACTTGGTGGCAGGGAACATGTGACTTTAAGCCTCCCGCAACTTTAGCAGTTCAGGACCAAAAATGGACTTGGCATCTATAGTTTGTTGCTCAGTGTAAGGAAGACATGGCCCTGCTTTAAGAGGGGCAACGTTGCTTTATGAGGATGGCCTCACTCGACGAGGCATGGTCCTGCTTTAAGAGGGGCGGTCCTGCTTTAAGAGGGGCGGTCCTGCTTTAAGAGGGGCGGTCCTGCTTTAAGAGGGGGCGGTCCTGCTTTAAGAGGGGCGGTCCTGCTTTAAGAGGGGCGGTCCAGCTTTAAGAGGGGCGGTCCTGCTTTAAGAGGGGCGGTCCTGCTTTAAGAGGGGCGGTCCTGCTTTAAGAGGGGCGGTCCTGCTTTAAGAGGGGCGGTCCTGCTTTAAGAGGCGCGGTCCTGCTTTAAGAGGCGCGGCCCTGCTTTAAGAGGGGCGGTCCTGCTTTAAGAGGGGCGGTCCTGCTTTAAGAGGGGCGGTCCTGCTTTAAGAGGGGCGGTCCTGCTTTAAGAGGGGCGGTCCTGCTTTAAGAGGGGCGGCCCTGCTTTAAGAGGGGCGGTCCTGCTTTAAGAGGGATTAACTTGCACTTGAGGACATGGCCTTGCTTTCGGGGGGGGGGCTCGGGGAGGGGGGGCTCGCTTGAACAAGGACGGCACAGCCCCCGGGAAGGCCGGACTGGCTTCCGAGCGTACTCCGTTTCGGGGGGGGGGGAGGGAGGGGAAGAGAGAGGGAGAGGGAGGGGGAGAGGGAGCGAGACGGCCGGAGAATGTGGAGCTGCGGTTCCCCCCTCCCCACTTGCCGCCCCTCCCGCCCTGCAGGTGGCATCGTGCCTGCCCTGTCTTGCTGCCGCTCGCCTCTCCTTGGCTGCTCTCCCCGGGGGGGGGGGGGGCTTATCCGCAACAGGAAAAGGCAACCGGACGCAGACCCACAGAGCAAAGCTGGTTCAGCCTTCAATCCCCAGCTCAGGGGGGAGGGGGGGTCCACACGTCACCGGGTTCCCCCCCCCTCACCCCTCCCCTGTGCTCTGGGGGTCCCGTACCTTCTCTCAATTGGCCAGGGCGTTCCTGCTCCACGCGATTGGTCCAGAGCCAGTCACACTGACCGCCCCCTTAAAGGGACCGTGCAACCACATCCCTCCCCCCACCCCACCCAGCCCCCCCCTTAAAGGGACCGTGCAACCACATCCCTCCCCCACCCTGCACTGCCCCCCCTTAAAGGGACCGTGCAGCCACATCCCTCCCCCCACCCCGCCCGGCCCCCCCTTAAAGGAACCGTGCAACCACATCCCTCCCCCCACCCCGCCCTGCCACCCCCCCCCACACCGTTCTTAAGACCCTCGCTACATTTTACAAAGTAAGCTACAAGCAAGTGCAACATACAAGGTCCACGTGTGGAGCCAGTGGGACAGTAACCCCCCCCCTATCCACCCCCCCCCCCCCTCCCCATTCCGCAACACGTTGATCCAACCCCTGGCCCTCTCGGCCCTCCTTTTATTCCAGGCCTCCTTTTACTTTTATAAAACGCTGCCGAGGACCCGGGTTCGAATCCCCGGCCCCGGGGTCGCTGTCCGTGTGGAGTTTGCACATTCTCCCCGTGTGTCTGCGTGGGTCTCGCCCCCACAACCCAAAAGATGTGCAGGGGGAGGTGGAGTGGCCGCGCTAAAGCTGCCCCCTAATTGGGAAAAAGTATTTGGGGACTCTAAATTCATTTTTTAAAAAAATCTTCGGGTTGTGGGGGCGAAACCCACACACGGGGGGGGGGGGGGGGGGGGGTGGGGGTGAATGTGCTGCCCCGTGCTGCCCCTACGCTCCCGTAGGAGCAAGGTCAACCGACATAATGGGAAAAGGTTTCATCAAAGAGTCAGTCAGCCCAGAGACCTCCGAGGCGTCGCCGACCTCTTTATTAACCCCCCCCCCCCACACTTCCCGGTTGACTTGGAAATTCCTCCTGGTCCGGACCAGCCACAAGGAGCGCCGGTGCCACAGGAATGTTCCGGAATGGGCGGGTGGGGGGTTACCGCTCCCACAGCCCTGCCGTTGGCATTTACCACATAAAATACGAGTGCAGATTTTGGGACACGATTCGACCACCTAACCACCGGGGGCCCCCCCCCGACGCCGGATTCCGAAACCCGGGACAGCCGCCTGGAATAATTACCGACAGCGGCGGGAGGCGCAGGCACCGAGCGAGGCTGCTTCAGTCTTGAATCCGCAGCTCCGGGGTTTCCCCCGGGAGGCCTCACGTGCCTCCGCCCTCCCCGCCAAATTTGGAAATATCAAGTCCAAACAGGTTCTGAGGGGATGAACGGTCAGCAATTCAGCCGGTGTGACCCCTCGCGTGGTGGGGTTGGGGGTGGGGGTAATGTTGTTGGATAGTGGCCGGCCGATGGTGCAGTGGTCGGTGCGATGCTTCCTCGCTATATTTTCAAAAGTACGGCCTTTCCGCCAACCAGTTGGAATGCAGGAAGATACGGGGCGACCGGACATGCCGGTTTGTCTGGGTGAAGAGTTGGATAGTAAAAGGGTCGGTTGCCGTGGTTTTCGGTAGGCCGTGCATGCCGAATACCCGGGGTAAGGCATCCACAGCGGTCGCCAGGATCTTAGCTCCCACCTCTTGGACGGACAGCCATTTGGAGTGAGCGGCGACCAAGGTCAGGAACATCCTGCGCAAGAAAGGTGCTTTGCATCGTGACCCGAAGGAGGTCACGGTGGTCGGGGCTGGCAGGGAATGCATTGCTGTCCCATTTCCTCAATAGCGTCAACTCTCCCCCACCCGCCACCCTCTTCTACTTTGACATGTTTTGCCGGCCCCCCCTTGCACAGGAACACCCTCCTAACCCACGGAGCCTTCCCTCCCCACACGGACATCAAAATCACCCCACTAACCTTCCTAGAAGAGGACTTGGGCACAAACATCAGGAGGTTCCGGGACACAGATAAAATCTTCAACAACACCGTCATCGTCACCGTCAGGATCTGATCCGCCAACGGCAGTGGCAACACATCCCACCTCCCTCATTTCCTCCACCGACCCCGGCAAGGTCAACTTCTGCAGCTGGGCCCAACTCCGTGTGGTGATACACCACTGTACTTCCCTACCATTGTACAGTTATATAATAGTTGTGTGTAACGTGGCCCTGTAATCCTGTGTATTGTACTGTAGCTCTGTAGAGGTTCGGTCACCTGTATGTAACCTGACCTGGCCACGGAGAGCTCCGCCTTGGCCACTCCCCCGGGAGTTAGGTATAAGACCCCGCTTCTGAGACCCGACCCATTTTGCCTGGGGTCGTCTGTGTCGGGTAAGCTTCCTATGTAGTGTATTAAAGCCTTAGTTAAAGTCTCACATGTCTTTGTGGTTCTTGACGCTTAGTGCATCACACAGCAACACCTGTCTCCGGAGGGAAGGAAAACTCGCCCCTGCCAACCGGAGCAGCAGCCCCCCCAACCTCCTCTCCTGTCACCCCCCCCCCAACCTCCTCTCCTGTCCCCCCCCCCACCCAACCTCCTCTCCTGTCCTCTTCTCCTGTCCCGTTCCCCCCCCAACCCAACCTCCTCTCCTGTCCTCTTCTCCTGTCCCGTTCCCCCCCCAACCCAACCTCCTCTTCTGTCCTCCTCTCCTGTTTCCCCCCCCCCACCACCACCCGCCCCCAGCATTAATTGGCAATACCTCACCTTGCCCCATGATGAGCTAGTCGCTCGAAAAGCAGACAAACTCCCCCGGAATCCTCATGAGCCTGCCGAATGCACGAAATGGACAGCTTAAGAACATCCGCATAGAAAGAAAGGTGCTCGACCCCTTCCAAGGTGCTCGAACGCCCTCCCCGCCCACCCTGCTCAATACCCCACCACCCTCTCAAGCCGCTAAGTGCCATTGCCAAAGAGTAACGGGGAGGGCAGGCATCATTTCATTGTCCCCCAGTGTAACTCAAAATACTCCCAGCTTGCTGGTCTGAACACTGGCCTTGGGTCGTCTCTCAAGCAGCCAAACCCCAGTCCCTAAATCCCTGTCCAAACCCTGAACCTCTCCAGCACCTCGGATAAGTACACCAACTCCACCCCTTCGAAAGCCTCCTCCCGTCCATCGCCACAAACTCTTCAACTTCTAGGAACTTCGAGGGCATCAGGATGATGTTCAGTAACCTCGGGACATTCACCGACAACTCCCTCCTCAAATCCTGTCCGCAAATCCGATCACGCCAGCACACAATCCTCAATCCTCCTCAATCACCCCCGGCTCACAATCCTCAATCCTCCTCAATCACCCCCGGGACACAATCCTCAATCCTCCTCAATCACCCCCGGGACACAATCCTCAATCCTCCTCAATCACCCCCGGGACACAATCCTCAATCCTCCTCAATCACCCCCGGGACACAATCCTCAATCCTCCTCAATCACCCCCGGCTCACAATCCTCAATCCTCCTCAATCACCCCCGGCTCACAATCCTCAATCCTCCTCAATCACCCCGGGACACAATCCTCAATCCTCCTCAATCACCCCCGGCTCACAATCCTCAATCCTCCTCAATCACCCTCGGCTCACAATCCTCAATCCTCCTCAATCACCCCCGGCTCACAATCCTCAATCCTCCTCAATCACCCCCGGCTCACAATCCTCAATCCTCCTCAATCACCCCCGGCTCACAATCCTCAATCCTCCTCAATCACCCCCGGCTCACAATCCTCAATCCTCCTCAATCACCCCCAGGACACAATCCTCCTCAATCACCCCCGGGACACAATCCTCCTCAATCACCCCCGGGACGCAATCCTCAATCCTCCTCAAACACCTCCGGCTCACAATCCTCAATCCTCCTCAATCACCCCCGGCTCACAACCCTCAATCCTCCTTAATCACCCCCGGCACACAATCCTCAATCCTCCTCAATCACCCCCGGGACACAATCCTCAATCCTCCTCAATCACACCCGGCTTACAATCCTCAATCCTCCTCAATCACCCCCGGGACACAATCCTCAATCCTCCTCAATCACACCCGGCTCACAATCCTCAATCCTCCTCAATCACCCCCGGGACACAATCCTCAATCCTCCTCAATCACCCCCGGGACACAATCCTCAATCTTCCTCAATCACCCCCGACACAGAATCCTCAATTCTCCTCAATCACCCCCAACTCACAATCCTCAATCCTCCTCAATCACCCCCGGCTCACAATCCTCAATCCTCCTCAATCACCCCCGGGACACAATCCTCAATCCTCCTCAATCACCCCCGGGACACAATCCTCAATCCTCCTCAATCACCCCCGGGACACAATCCTCAATCCTCCTCAATCACCCCCGGCTCACAATCCTCAATCCTCCTCAATCACCCCCGGCACACAATCCTCAATCCTCCTCAATCACCCCCGGGACACAATCCTCAATCCTCCTCAATCACCCCCGGGACACAATCCTCAATCCTCCTGAATCACCCCCGGCTCACAATCCTCAATCCTCCTCAATCACTCCCGGCACACAATCCTCAATCCTCCTCAATCACCCCCGGCTCACAATCCTCAATCCTCCTCAATCACCCCCGGGACACAATCCTCAATCCTCCTCAATCACCCCAGGCACAGAATCCTCAATCCTCCTCAATCACCCCCAGGACACAATCCTCAATCCTCCTCAATCACCCCAGGCACAGAATCCTCAATCCTCCTCAATCACCCCCAGGACACAATCCTCAATCCTCCTCAATCACCCCCGGGACACAATCCTCAATCCTCCTCAATCACCCCCGGGACACAATCCTCAATCCTCCTCAATCACCCCCGGGACACAATCCTCAATCCTCCTCAATCACCCCCGGGTCACAATCCTCAATCCTCAATCACCCCCGGCTCACAATCCTCAATCCTCCTCAGTCACCCCCGGGACACAATCCTCAATCCTCCTCAATCACCCCCGGGACACAATCCTCGATCCTCCTCAATCACCCCCGGCTCACAATCCTCAATCCTCCTCAATCACCCCCGGGACACAATCCTCAATCCTCCTCAATCACCCCCGGGACACAATCCTCAATCCTCCTCAATCACCCCCGGGACACAATCCTCAATCCTCCTCAATCACTCCCGGGACACAATCCTCCTCAATCACCCCCGGCTCACAATCCTCAATCCTCCTCAATCACCCCCGGCTCACAATCCTCAATCCTCCTCATTCACCCCGGCTCACAATCCTCAATCCTCCTCAATCACCCCCGGCTCACAATCCTCAATCCTCCTCAATCATCCCCCGGCTCACAATCCTCAATCCTCCTCAATCACCCCCGGGACACAATCCTCAATCCTCCTCAATCACTCCCGGGACACAATCCTCCTCAATCACCCCCGGCTCACAATCCTCAATCCTCCTCAATCACCCCCGGCTCACAATCCTCAATCCTCCTCAATCACCCCCGGCTCACAATCCTCAATCCTCCTCAATCACCCCCGGGACACAATCCTCAATCCTCCTCAATCACCCCCGGCTCACAATCCTCAATCCTCCTCAATCACCCCCGGCTCACAATCCTCAATCCTCCTCAATCACCCCCGGGACACAATCCTCAATCCTCCTCAATCACCCCCGGCTCACAATCCTCAATCCTCCTCAATCACCCCCGGGACACAATCCTCAATCACCCCCGGGACACAATCCTCAATCCTCCTCAATCACCCCCGGCTCACAATCCTCAATCCTCCTCAATCACCCCCGGGACACAATCCTCAATCCTCCTCAATCACCCCCGGCTCACAATCCTCAATCCTCCTCAATCACCCCTGGCTCACAATCCTCAATCCTCCTCAATCACCCCCGGGACACAATCCTCAATTGTGTCGCCAGCACCTCCGTCAACAATTTCGCATCTACGTTCGACAGCGAGATGGGACGGTATGATCCACGCTGTTCCGCGTCTTTCTTTAAAATAAGCGATATCGAAGACTGAGACAGTGGGGGGGGGAGGAGCTCTTCGCTCTCCATCGGCTCGCTATACATCTCGACTAGCCGGGGCCCCAGCTCCAATCAAACCTGTTATAGAACTCGACTGGGAACCTATCCAGGCCCGGAGCCTTCCCCTCCCGCATCGACCCCACGCGGTCCATCGCCTCCCTCAACCCCATCTCCGGCACCTTAACCCCCTCCACTCTCGGAAACTCCAGCCCATCCCAAAAATACCTCACCCCTGCCTCACCGGAGGCTCCGAGTTATACAATATCCCGTACAAGGCCTCGAGAACCTCTTTCGCCCCCTCTGGCTCCGACAGCACCGTATCCCTAGCCTCTCTCACCTTCCCGATCTCCCTCACCGCCAGCCGCTTCCTCAGCTTGTGAGCGAGCTTCCTGCTGGCTTTCTCCCCGTACTCCTACACCGCCCCCCCTTGGCTCTACGCAATTGCCCCACTGCCTTTCCCATGGACACCAGCCCAAACTGCACCTGCAGCCCCTGCCTCTCCTTCAGTAGCACCACCGAATATCCCTGATACACCCTCCTTCAGTGGCACCACCATCACAGACTCCATCAGTAAGTGTGTCGAAGATTGCATGCCAAAGAAGGTGGTACGTACGATCCCCAGTCAGAAACCAGGGTTTAATTGGGAGGTCCACTCCCTACTGAGGTCTGTGTCAGAGGTGTTTAAGACAGGTGACCCTGACCGAGTCAAGAAATCTAGGTACCTCCTCCTCAAAGTCATCAGTGACGCCAAGAGACAATACTGACTAAGCTAGAGTCACAGACTAACAACTCTGTGGTGAGACACGTATGACTGCGTAAGGCTGTTGTATATATGTTCACTATTGTTCGACTGTTCTATTAGTATTGTTATCTCCCCTGTTGTATATACTTATTGTTATTGCTGTCCTGTTATTGGTTGTTGCTGTTGTACTGTTGGAATGTTATTATTGGTGCTGCTGTTGGCTCCGCCTGTGGCTCCGCCCAGCGGTGGAGGTATATAGCCTGTTGACCTGGGTCAGCCCTGCAGTGCGGGAGGAGCTGCAGGTCGGCACATAATAAGTTTATTAAAGCATCGGTTCACTGCTTCTCAGCGTCTCGTCTAATTGATGTCTCTCAGACTCGGACTCTCGTCAGTTGTGGCCAGGCTTAAACAACATAACGGGCTACAAAGCGAGGCCGAGCAGTATCGCCAGCAGCAGCGCACCCCTCCCCGATGAACTCAATGCATTCTCAGCTCGCTTCGAGCAAGAAACCAACAAATGTTTGTCATCTGCCCCAGCAGCCCCGGACACACCCATACCCACCATCACAGCCTGCGACGTCAGATCGGCCTTCAGGGCAGCACGGTAGCATGGTGGATAGGACAATTGCTTCACAGCTCCAGGGTCCCAGGTTCGATTCCGGCTTGGGTCACTGTCTGTGCGGAATCTGCACGTTCTTCCTGTGTCTGCGTGGGTTTCCTCCAGGTGCTCCGGTTTCCTCCGGGTGCTCCGGTTTCCTCCCACAAGTCCCGAAAGACGTGCTGTTGGGTGAATTGGACATTCTGAATTCTCCCTCTGTGTACCCGGACAGGCGCCGGAATGTGGCGACTTGGGGATTTTCACAGTAGCTTCATTGTAGTGTTAATTTAAGCCTACTTGTGACAATAAAGATTATTATCACACCGGTGCTAAAGAAGAACGAGGCAACGTGCCTCAATGACTACCGTCCGGTGGCCCTGACATCGATCATTGTGAAGTGCTTCGAGAGGTCGATCATGAAGCGCATAAACTCCACACTCCCAGAATGCCTTGATCCGCTGCAATTCGCATATCTCCGCAACCACTGCGCAGCAGATGCTATCTCCCTGGTCCTACACTTGTTGTGTTGGGCGCTCTGGATCCGTGGAACACATACAGGTCACCAACACTTGAAGTAGTGCAACACTATTTTATTGAATCATTAACTGTTTAACATACTCTCACTGTGGGTTAACACGATACCAGCTTTAACTAAAGACCTTTGCCTTGTCCTAACCAGTCGATGCACTCAGCACATGGTGAATGTCTGTGTTGCAGGCTGTGAGCTCGGTCCTACTAGGAAGCTGCAGCTCGAATGAGCGGGAGCTCTGCTGCCCCCTGTCTTTATAGTGCGTGTGCTCTAACTGGTGATTGGCTGTGGTGTTGGTCCCACTGTGTGTCCATCAGTGTGTGTGGCTGCACCATGATATACTGGTGTATATTATGACAACACTCATCCCTCAAGCATCTCGACAACAAGGACTCCTACGTCAGACTCCTATTCATTGACTACAGCTCCACCTTCAACACCATAATCCCAGCCAAGCTCCGATCAAAGACGTGGCTCCCCACTCTGAAAGTGGATCCTCGACTTTCTGACCCGTGGACCCCAATCAGTAAGAATAAACACCAACACTTCTCCACGATAATCCTCCATACGGGGCCCCACAAGGCTGCATACTTAGCCCCCTACTCTACTCCCTGTACACACACAACTGCGTGGCAAAATTTGGTTCCAACTCCACCTATAAGTTTGCTGACGGCACGACCAAGGTGGTCCGGATCTCGAATAACGATGAGTCCGAATACAGGAGGGAGATAGAGAACCTAGTGGAGTGATGTAGCGACAACAATCTCTCCCTCAATGTCATTAAAACTAAAGAGCTGGTCATTGACTTCAGGAAGCAAAGTACTGTACACACCCCTGTCAGCATCAACGGGGCCGAGGTGGAGATGGTTAAAAGTTTCAAATTCCTAGGGGTGCACATCTCCAAAAATCTGTCCTGGTCCACCCACGTCGACGCTACCACCAAGAAAGCACAACAGCGCCTATACTTCCTCAGGAATTTAAAGAAATTTGGCATGTCCACATTAACTGCTACCAATTTTTAGATATGCACCATAGAAAGCATCCTATCGGGCTGCATCACAGCCTGGCATGGCAACTGCTCGGCCCAGGACCGCAAGAAACTTCAGAGAGTCGTGAACACCGCCCAGTCCATCACACGAACCTGCCTCCCATCCATTGACCCCATCTACACCTCCCGCTGCCTGGGGAAAGCGGGCAGCATAATCAAAGACCCCTCCCACCCGGCTTACTCACTCTTCCAACTTCTTCCATCGGGCAAGAGATACAGAAGTCTGAGAACACGCACGAACAGACTCAAAAACAACTTCTTCCCCACTGTCACCAGACTCCTAAATGACCCTCTTATGGACTGAGCCCAACGTCAGGTGCAGCTCCTGAAGAAACACAATATCCGCCTTCAAATTCCTCAAATACGTGAAAGCGGGAGACCTTTCAACCGGGCCTGTCAAACCCCGAACGTTTCATGTAAATCAACTGGGTTGGTGGGCTCCCCCCCCTCCCCGATCAACCGTAGCTCCTCTGTACCGTAGGTACACAAGAATGGCACATGTCTGAACTCCTTTCAAACCTCTTCCAGAGATGACATGTCCTCTCCGTGTTTGATTCCAGTGGCTAAAATATCGTCCGGGGAGACCATCACTTTTGGGACACCCAGGAGGAGGTTGGCCACGGTACAGAGGAAAATAGCGCAGGCCGGGGAAATGCTGAACGGTCGCCTCGGTGATCGGAATTAGGCCCTTCTGCGTATTGGTGAACTTTGGGACTCTTCGCGTCATTCCAACTGCAGGTACGCATGTCCGAGGTCCAACGTGGAGTAGGTGAGGCCTACCTACAGCTGGGGCCGGTGCAGACTCGATGGGCTGAATGGCCTCCTTCTACAGTAAGTTCGATGATTCTCTGACCCACATCCCCATCTCTAGCTGCAGAATCAGCTGGGTCTGGGAATGGTGACTATGGCTCCATCGCCAGCTTCCCGTTCAACACCATCAATGACTCCGGAGAACTGCGTTTGGCAGAAGTGCAGATAGTCACCCGCTGCCTTGCCCCAGTTTACAGCCTTGGAATCTATCTTGGCTAATCCAATTCTGACGTAACAGTTAATTATTACATAGTTTTGAATATTGTTATCAACCAGCATGGAACAATCGACAATAATATTACTTTTATTAAATATTTTTTTTCCAAAATTTCTCATAGATTATCATAGAATTTACAGTGCAGCAGGAGGCCATTCGGCCCATCGAGTCTGCACCGGCTCTTGGAAAGAACACCTTATCCAAGATCAACACCTCCACCCTATCCCCATAACCCAGTGACCCCACCCAACACTAAGGGCAATTTTGGTCACTAAGGGCAATTTATCATGGCCAATCCACCTAACCCGCACATCTTTGGACTGTGGGAGGAAACCGGAGCACCCGGAGGAAACCCACGCACACACGGGGAGAATGTGCAGACTCCGCACAGACAGTGACCCAAGCCGGAATCGAACCTGGGACCCTGGAGCTGTGAAGCAATTGTGCTATCCACAATGCTACCATGCTACCCCTGTTCAATAATAATCTTTATTATTGTCACAAGTAGGCTTACATTAACAATGCAATGAAGTCACTGTGAAAAGCCCCTAGTCGCCACATTCACGGCGCCTGTTCGGGTACACGGGAGAATTCAGAATGTCCAATTCACCTAACAGCACGTCTTTCGGGACTTGTGGGAGGAAACCGGAGCACCCGGAGGAAACCCACGCAGACACGGGGAGAACGTGCAGACTCCGCACAGACAATGGCAGAGCGGGAATCGAACCTGGGACCCTGGAGCTGTTTTGCAGACGTGGCTGGTACTGACAGCCTGTTTGGGAACGTGCGCCGGATGCCACAGGGACACGGAGGAGTCCCTGGTTCTATGGGTGCTCTGGGGGCAGGGCAAACCTTGCAACGACCAGTTAGGGGAAATCCCTGATGGCCAGGCCGGTTATTCCCACGAGGGGGCGGGGGGGCTCGGCCTGGATCGAATTCAACCAGATTCTCCAGCCACAAGAGCTTCGCTTCTGGTGAAGCAGCAGTTCCCTGTACGGAAACGAAAGCGGTGACGGGAAGGGTGAGGGTGACTGAGGGCAGGAGTGTGTGTTGAACCTGTAAAGGGAATCTACCTCTTGGGAGACGGTGGTAGCTCCGCCCTGACAGGTGGGGTATAAGAACCGGTGTCGTCCCTGCAGCCCTCATTCTGTACCAAAGCTGCTGGGGAACAGTTCTAGTCTATTAAAGCCTTCAGTTATGTTACAACCTCGTCTTTGAGTTTAATTGATCGTGCATCAATTTAATAGACTAGATCTTAAGCTGAAAGAATGGATCTCCGAATCGAGCCGGAGTGTCTACAACTCAGCCCCCACGCGGAGAACTCAGCGGCGATATTTAAGCACTGGCTGGCGTGTTTTAAAGGCTACCTCGAGACGGCCAGAGGCACCCCCTCAGGAGAACAGAAACTGCATCTCCTGCACTCGAGAGTAAGCCCTGGAATCTTCACCCTCATCGAGGAGGCGGAGGACTACGATGCTGCGATCAAACTGTTAAAAGGACATTATATATGCCCTGTAAACCAGGTCTAAGCACGTCACCTGCTTCCAACTAGATGGCAAAGCCCCGGGGAAATCGCTGGAGGACTTCTACCGTGCGCTACTGGTGCTGGGCAGAAACTGTGGCTGCCCGCAAGTTTCGGGCAGCGAGCACACGGAACTTCTAATCCGGGATGCCTTCGTAGCAGGTATGAGCTCCTCAGAGATTATCATAGAATTTACAGTGCAGAAGGAGGCCATTCGGCCCATCGGGTCTGCACCGGCTCTTGGAAAGAGCACCCTACCCAAGGTCAACACCTCCCCCTTATCCCCATAACCCAGTAACCCCACCCAACAATTTTGGACACCCTGGAACTGAGCGAGGCACTGGCCCTGGCAGGGTCCATGGATGTTGCCTCCAGAAATGCGCAGTCCTATGCGCCCGACCGCGCGTCGGCCCCCTAGGCTGCGTGGCATCCCGCAGTGGCAGCCCCACTGACCTTCCCCATGTCCCTGCAGGCCTGCGCTGTAAGACGGCCCGCTAACTCTGTCGGGCCCTGCTGTTTCTTCTGCGGGCAGGCGAAGCACCCCCGCCAGCGCTGCCCGGCCCCACCTCCACCTGCAAAGGGTGCTGCAAGAAGGGCCATTTTGTGGGGGTCTGCCAAGCACGAGCCATGGCCGCGGTCTCCAGCAACTCCGGACCGCCGCGGCAACCTTCCCCTTGGGCCCCAGGCGGCCAGCGCTCACCACCACCCCCCTATCCTAGGGCCACATCCAACCCACGGGCGCGGCCACCTTGCCCCTCTGACACCACGCTGGACGGATGGGCGCCGCCATTTTGTCCATCCCCGCCACCATTTTGTCCAACCCCGACCACCATGTGCGATCCATGGGAGACACCATCTTGGATAGCCCCAGGCCCCCAGCACGGCCGACTACATGCTGCCCGATCACAACCCACAACTGCTCCATCTGGCCTCGGTGACGCTGGACCAAAATCGACCTCGGACACTCGCGACTGCAACGACAACAGTGTTCATCAACGGCCACGAGACGTTTTGCCTGATCGACTCTGGGAGCACGGAGAGCTTTATACACCCAGACACGGTAAGGCGCTGTTTATGTTACCCACCCTGTAAACCAAAGAATCTCCCTGGCCTCCGGGTCACACTCGGTGGAGATAAAGGTGTTCTGCCTAGCGAACCTCACTGTCCAAGGCAGGAAATCAACAATTTCCGCCTTTATGTCCTGCCGCCCCTCTGCGCGGCTACCCTCCTGGGGTTGGACTTCCAATGTAACTTGCAAAGACTTACCTTTAAATTCGGCGGCCCTATACCCCCCCGACTGTCTGCAGCCTCGCGACCCTCAAGGTCGACCCGCCTTCCCTGTTTGCGAACCTCACCCCGGATTGCAAACCCGTCACCACCAGGAGCAGACGGTACAGTGCCCAGGACCGGACCTTCATCAGGTCAGAAGTCCAAAGGCTACTGAGGGAAGGGATCATTGAAGCTACCAACAGTCCCTGGAGAGCTCAAGTAGTGGTGGTAAAGACCGGGGAGAAACATAGGATGGTCATTGACCATCAACAGGTTTACATAGCTGGATGCGTACCCTCTCCCCCGCATATCTGACATGGTGAACAGAATTGTGCAATACAAGGTCTTCTCCACGGTAGATCTCAAGTCCACCTACCATCAGCTACCCCTCCCCACTAGTGACCACAAGTACACTGCCCTCGAAGCAGATGGGCGGCTCTATCAATTTTTAAGGGTTCCCTTTGGTGTCACTAATGGGGTCTCGGTCTTCCAACGCGAGATGGACCGAATGGTTGACCGATACGGTTTACGCGCAACGTTCCCATATCTTGATAACGTCACCATCTGCGGCCATGACCAGCAGGACCACGACACCAACCTCTGGAAATTTCTCCAGACCACGAAAATCCTTAACTTAATCTATAAGGATAAAGGCGTATTTAGCACCGACCGCCTAGCCATCCTCGGCTACGTAGTGCGAAATGGAGTTATAGACCTCGACCCTGAATGCATGCGCCCCCTTACGGAGTTCCCCCTCCCTCACTGCCCCAAGGCCTCGAAGCGCTGCCTCGGGTTTTTCAACTATTACGCACAGTGGGTCCGTAACTACGCAGACAAAGCCCGACCCCTAATCCAGTCCACAACCTTCCTGTCGACGGAGGCCCACCAGGATTTCTGCCACATCAAAGCAGACATTGCAAAGGCCATGATGCGCGCCGTCGACGAGACGCTCCCCTTTCGACGAGAGCGATGCGTCCGACGTAGCTCTGGCCGCCACCCTCAACCAAGCGGGCAGACCCGTGGCCTTCTTCTCCCGAACCCTCCACGCTTCAGAAATTCAGTTGAAAAAGAGGCCCAAGCCATAGTGGAAGCTGTGCGACATTGGAGGCATTACCTGGCCGGCAGGAGATTCACGCTCCTCACGGACCAACGGTCGGTGGCCTTCATGTTCGATAATGCAGAGCGGGATAAAGAACGACAAGATCTTACGGTGGAGGATAGAACTCTGCACCTATAACTACGAAATCTTGTACCGTCCTGGGAAGCTAAACGAGCCTTCCGATGCCCTGTCCCGCGGCACGTGTGCCACCGCACAAGTGGAACACCTCCGAGCCCTCCACGAGGACCTCTGCCACCCGGGGTTCACTCGTTTTTTCCACTTCATTGAGACCCGCGACCTGCCTTACTCCATCGAGGAGGTCAGGACAGTCACCAGGGACTGCCGAATCTGCACGGAGTGCAAACCGCACTTCTACCGGCCAGAGAGGGCGCACGTGATAAAGGCTTCCCGTCCCTTTGTATGCCTCAGCATAGATTTCAAGGCATCCCCTCCACCGACCGCAACACGTATTTCCTGAATGTGATTGACGAGTCCTCCCGGTTCCCATTCGCTATCCCCTGCCCCGACATGACCGCAACCACCGTCATCAAGGCCCTCCAGGGTATCTTTACACTGTTCGGTTTCCCCGCGTACATACAGTGATAGGGGGTCCTCCTTTATGAGCGATTATTGGCGTCAATTCCTGCTCAGCAAGGGCATCGCCTCGAGCAGGCGACAGGTTACAATCCCCAGGGAAACGGGCAGGTAGAGGGGGAGAACGGAACGGTCTGGAAGACCGTTCTACTGGCCCTACGTCCAGGACTTTCCCAGTCTCCCGCTGGCAAGAAATCCTCCCGGAGGCCCTCCACCCCATCCGGTCACTGCTCTGTACAGCTACCAGACACCTCATGAACATCTCCTGGTCTTCCCCAGGAAGTCCTCCTCCGGGACCTCGCTCCCAACCTGGCTAGCGACACCCAGACCCATCCTGCTTCGGAAGCACGTGCGGGCGCACAAGTCGGACCCGTTGGTCGAGAGGGTCCACCTGCTGTACGCTAACCCCCAGTACGCCTACATGGCGTTCCCTGACGGCCGGCAAGATACAGTCTCCGTTTTTATAACCGGTGTTTGTGTTATAGTCGGAGTTGTGGAGGGCCTAATTTTGTTGAATAAATTTACCGTTGTTGTGGTCTCACCTTCCTTTCACTGTCCACTCTGGTTGAGTCACAATAATTGCCAGCCCATAATTCCATAGTCAAGGTTCAAAATTCCATAGTCGAGGATCAAAACGGGACCAGAGCACTTCGAACTCGCTCACTCGAGGGGCGACTGGTCAGGAATAAACTGTGGTCCCTCTTTCTCTCTCGTGAAGTTGCACGAGTGGGGCACTTCCGGCTGACATTTCACCATCAACAGGAGAGACTCGCACAGGCATAGGTGGCAGTCAGGGTGACTGACGCGGCACAAGGACAATCCCACTGGTCAGGTATAAACAGTGAGACTTGTTCCCTCTCTTACGAAGCTGTCCCAGTGCGACATTTCTGGTTTCAACACCTGCAAGAGAGACACAGAAACACAGTGCCACCCAACACCAGCCTGTTGTGGAGTAAAGGAAACCCTTTTCCACTCGTGTTCCCAATGGACTGGTTCAGTTGGAGGTCAGCTAACCTTGTACTCAATTCCCTACAGGGGAACTACAGCCCTGTCCATCACACGAACCTGCCTCCCATCCATTGACTCCATCTACACCTCCCGCTGCCTGGGGAAAGCGGGCAGCATAATCAAAGACCCCTCCCACCCGGCTTACTCACTCTTCCAACTTATTCCATCGGGCAGGAGATACAGAAGTCTGAGAACACGCACGGACAGACTCAAAAACAGCTTCTTCCCCGCTGTCACCAGACTCCTCAATGACCCTCTTATGGACTGACCTCATTAACACTACACCCTGTATGCTTCATCCGATGCCGGTGTTATGTAGCTACATGTGTACCATGTGTTGCCCTCTTATATATTTTCTTTTCACGTACTTAGTGATCTGTTGAGTGGCTCTCAGAAACATACATGTCACTGTACCTCAGCACACGTAACAATAAACAAAATCCAAAGTTTCAACACCTCAGATCAATCTTCGACCAGGAAGATTCACACTCAGCTCTTAAGCCCCAGTCTTCATTCTTGGGCAATAACTTCAAGCCCGGTCAGAACAAGATGTCACCTGTTATTTGAATGTCAAGATTCCCAAATCCAGAGGTAGGAGCTCGGAAGAGGCCACTGTTCCATCTGCCCAGATTGAAAACCATCCGCCTGGACTTACCTACAAGCTCAGGATATCAGAATCCTGATGAAATTCAGGCACCTGATCAGATCTCTGGGAACCAGCAGAGGTCAACGCCACCCCACAAGACAGGCTTTGAGATTCAGTTAACAGTCAGGCAATTAAATGATCCAAACAGAAAGGCTGATCAAATAACATGCGCTCTCTCCCCCCCCAAAATAACATCCTTTCCCCACCCACTCCCAGTGTGCACCATACTCTGGTTCCAGCAAAGCTCAAACATGACCCTGGGAATACAGTGTGCCCACTCTCCAGGTGGCAAACATCACCCTGGGAGAGGAGTAGACAGCCCCAATAAACAGCCCCACCAGGGGGGGTCAGAGACCCACTCACTCCCCCTCTGCCATACTGGGTGCCGGGCGAACAGACTGAAACGGAGCCAGAAAAAACAGCCCCCATTAAAAACTACCCTCTCCTCAAGTAGAAGAACCCTTCAAGGGGATGTGGATCTTGGGGGCTTGGAGCACAGACCCCAGCCATTATTTCCATGGACTGGGGAAAAACGACAGACCAGACAGCTCCCAGTCACAAGGAATCAGGGCTTTATTGATGATTAGATCACTGGCTGAACAGAGTTGGTTTACGTTTCCTGTACAGGAACAAGGCGATCAATGAAGCAGAGATGAGAGAGACGGCCGTCACAGTCAGGGTCAGGACCACGCGAGACTCCACACCTACAAAACCCAATGAGAAACCAATGGTTAGTGACGGAAACACCGAGGGGAAGATGGAAACCAGCAAACAGACAACTCCCCACCTGGAGGCCCCTCCTGCATCCTTCCCTCATTCAGGGAGGCCATCGCCAGGTTGGTCACATCGGTGTCCAGAATGAGCAGGGGTCCGAGTGAGGCCTCAGCCTCCCACTTCAATCCAGCTTCACTCTCTGCAATATCAGACATTCCAGTTAGAGAGGGAAAAGGGGGAACCTCCAACATCTAGAGGATCAATGTCCTACCAGCTTCAGCTACAAGATCTCTCCTTCCTCTGGATCCGAATCGCAGCTCCCGCGGGGCACAGTTACCCACACGGCAACAGGCACAAATGTCAATGCTCCATTCCTCCAATGGGGCCCAACTAAATGAGAAAGTGTCAGTCAGGCAACCAGGTTGTGCATCACTTCTCCACAAACCCCTCCCCGAGAGAGAGAGAGAGAGAGACTCACACATTCTGCATCTTCTGGAAAGTACAAGCTTTGTTCCTGGAATCTCTCCGATCTGCAGGAGCTACTTTCAGGTGGCAGGTGATGAAAATCTGAGGGACACCAACACAAGTCGTTATTTAGTGACTCCCTCCCAACACCAGAGATCCCCATGATCAGCTTCCTCTTACCAAGGAACGGTCATCTCCAAAGAAACGGAACGCATCCAGGTCAAACCGGAGCTTGTCCACCTCCCGCTCGACTCTTGGCAACACAAAGGTCGAAAAGGAGTCTTCAGCTTCGCTGTCCAGGAGGCAACTGAAGATTAAAAAGGAGGGGCACCAGGTGAATAAGTGAAGCCAGTGAGATGGGAGCAGCTGGAGAAAGCAGAGAGCTCCTTACCCATTGTGGTCAATGATGCTGTACCTCGGGGTGGAGTCCTGGTCTGGGCTCAATGTAGCTACACAGCGGTCAATGTAGAGCTTCAGGGGCATGTGGTTGGTCATGGACACCGAGGCCTCGATGTGAATGAGGTCACCCAGGTGGTAGACAGTGGAAGTGCGCTCTGTAAGCCAGTCCCCTGAAGAACAAGAGGACCAAGGGTTAGAGACAGTGGATGTCACTCCCAGAGAGTGAAGACAGGAAATCACTGCCCCATCCACCCATCACGTACCATTCATTAGGCGCAGGGAGAATGACAGACTCCCTTCTCCAGACCTGGTGGAGCTGAATGGGATCCAGGTGGGCCTGATGGGGTTACTGCTCACATTGCCCTTCCTGGAAAGACAGCAGAGTCATTAAGACAACTTCAGAGAATCCCAGCAGCTGTGGATTTTAGAGAATCGAGTAAAGCTTCTCACCTAAAGTAACGACACTCAATGGGAACGAGCGCTCCATTCGTTCTCACAATGACAGATCCAGGATACTCTGGGCGGTGGCTCAGGTGGGTGGAGTAGATCAGGAAATCTCCAGACATCTGAAAGACACCAGGTTAAGGAAAGAACTGGTCGGAAATGAGAAAGTTCTACACAGGGGTCAACAATGAACTCATCCCATCCAGTTTAAACAATTCTCAGGGGGATTGACAGGGGCGGTGCAAAGAGGCTGCAGTCCCCACAGCTAGTGTGTATTAGGGGCATCTCAGGTCAGGGGTCAGGTCATTTAAGACAAACCCGACAAGGAATTTCTTCATTCTGCAACTCCTGAATCTTTGGAATTCCCTATCCCAGAGAGTTGGGAACGCTCAGTCACCGAAGATATTCAGGGCAGATGGATTTACTTTTGGGCATCAAGGGAATCATGTTGGGAGCCCAGGGACATGGGAGGTTGTGGGACGTTCAGTCCTCATCTTAATGAACGGGGAACAGGTTGGAGGGGCCGCAAGGCCTCATCTGTTATTGGTGTTGCTCGGCAACCTCAAGCAATTTATACAAGGAGAGAGAGAGAGAGAGAGAGCACAATACCAGGACCAATTAACAGGGAATTGATTCAGGACAGCTTCAGTGAACAGGAAAAGGAACCACAAATTGACAATATGAAGCCTGGGAATAGAACAGTTTTAATCCAGGGCCTCGTTGATCCGAATGACTGGGGAAGTGTGGAGTTCCTCCTTTAGTCCAATCTATCTCAGCTCATTCTGTCCATTAACACCCAACCCAATTGGATTAAACCTGGACTGAAATTGAACCCTCAGTTCAATTGATCTGAACAAGGGGGAAATGGAGCTGAAAATCCTGAACAACAACAAGAGGAAAAGCTTGGAGGAACCAAAGAGAAGCTTCCAGAACAATGGGGTTGATGTCACAAGGTTTGAGACTGAGAGCAGTGGAAGCAAAGTACAACGCAGAATAGAAAGCTAGTCTGGGGGGGTTTATGAAGCAGGACACAGCTATCTCCTCAATATCAATGACATCTCACCAAGTGTTGGAATGAAGAGCGGGGAACAATCTCCAGCTACCAGCCAGAGTTGAGGATTGACATTACCTGCAATCTGCTGCCACACTCATGGAGTCCATAGTCAAAGAGGGCAGTGTGGTTCTGAGAGTAGATCCTGGTTGGCCGACAGCCTGCTGACCCCAGGGTCAGGTCAGCAGCTTGAATCAGGTGCCCGGTTCCAAATAAATCCAGCTGGGCCCAGACCAGCAGCTTGTCCTCTCCGCACTGCACCGTCACAGTCTGCAGCGGAGACACACTTTGACCCTCAGACACACGGAAATGGGAAGTAAAGGGAGGCCCAGGAGGAGGGAGTCGCTGAGGCCCAGGGGAGGCGTTGACTCTGCTCCACGGAAACCTCTGCCCTCGAAACCGTTGCCAAGTATCAGAGGAATGAACAGCTCCAACAAACACCAGGACCAAAACCCTCACTCCAAAATCCCCCATGATGCCGAACAACTGAACCATCCTGTCCACCAGGGAGCAGCACCTTTTACCCTCACAGCCCTGCACTCACCTGAACTCTTTTGAGGTCAATCAGCTAATTATACTGAAAGAAACAAACTCAGGGGGAAATTAAAAGGGGCCGTTCCTGACAGGGGCCCAAATGAAACAAAGGTTCACGGAAACTTGACAAACGCCCCGCTGCGTGGGCGGGGGCGCGCTCTCTCCATCCTGGCTGGAAAGGTAGGCCCGATGGGTATCCATGGAGACACAGCAAAGGGTTGGCCCTTTCAAGGATATTGGAGGGAATCTATGTACGGAACCAGAGGGAATGGGAGAGATACTAAATGAATACTTTACCTCAGTATTCCCCAAAGAGAAGGACCTTGTTGGATGAGGAGTATAGGGTCGAGGATATGCTGATATTAATAAAGAGGAGGTGTTGGGCATCTTAAAAAGCATTAAAGTAGATGAGTCCCCAGGGCCTGATGGGAGCCCCCCCTTCACAAAGACCCTTCCCCCACTGCCTTCCCGGGCATCTTTGCCACATCCTCTGTGGGGTTTGTACCTTCAATGCCCAATAAGCCTCAGGCCCTGGCGCCTGTACCAGTTCTCCTGATTGTCCACCTCGCCACCAATACTGTGGTCTGAGACGGCCTTCTCCACCTCCCAAATGGTCACGCCTTCCAATTCGAACCGCCGCTCCACCCTCTCCAAAGTCACGCCAACGGGAGCCGCCGCCTTCTCCATCGCTTTGGACCGGACCGCCAACATCACCCGTCTCAGCTCCTGCAATTCACGGTGAGGAGTTCCGTCAACTTCTCCATTGTCCATCGGAAGGACGTTGATGACTCGGATCCGCCATTTTCTCTTCCGCTTCACCACCAAGGCCCCTTCTCAACCTTCCGACGGCGGGATTCTCTCAGGCAGAGCCGCTTCGGGCAATCGGAAATGGCGCCGATTTTCCGCGCGATGCTGATGGGCACCAACCCCGAGCGTTGGCCGAGCGCAAGGCTGCCGGATGTGGGCATTGGGAGCCGGACCCCCCCCCCCCCCCCACCCCCCCCCCCCCAGGGGGCGGCCCTCCCAGCCGGCGGCACCCACCCGCGGGTAGGTCCAGGGCTGCTCCCATGGCAGCCCCCTGTGAGGGCAGTGCAATCCACTGGTGGTGCCAGCAGGAGGGACGGGCAATACTGGGCGGAGCACGCAGGGTGTGGGCAGGGGTCTGGGTGCATGTGCGGCTGTGGCGCAATCAGCCAACCGGGGCAGACATGTAGCCCACGGCACCTGGCTGCAGAGGGGGCCACGCACCATCGTTAAACATGTTGTATACCCCCCCCCCCCCCGATCCCTGCAGATCATAATGTTTGGGCACCCGCCAGCGATGTTGGCCGCCGTGGCCGGAGCCGCTGCCCTGCATGCGGCCTTGTGGCAACGTCGGCGCAGGCGGCTCAGAGCGGCTGCGGCAGTGGCGGCTGCAGCAGAGGGACGGGCTGCAGGGGGGCAGGTGGCACCTGCTCAGGCTGCAGGGCCGCCCGCCGGATGGGCACAGGAGGAGCGGAGGACAACGAGGGTGAGGCACAGGATGTGGAGCAGGAGGAGGAGGAGGGGGAGGGGGTGGTGGTGGCGGTGCCAAGGCGCCGGAGGCGGCCGATGAGGCCTTGTGTCTCTCGGCGCCCCGCATGTCCTTCGAGGACCTGCCGGACAGGGGAGGCTCCGGATGAGCCGAGAAACGGTCGCCCATTTCTGCCACCTGACGGCGCACCTGGCACCGCGTGGCACTGGGGGAGGACATGCTCTCCCGGTGGCCGTCAAGGTGACGGTGGCCCTGAACGTCGATGCCACCGGCTCGTTCCAGTCGCCGACCGGCATCTCCCAGGCATCGGCGCACAGGTGCATCCGCGCAGTGACTGACGCGGACCGGTACATCCAGTTCCCAGTGCACCGCGCCCACCAGAATGCCCGGGCAGCGGGATTCGCTGCCGTGGCCAGGATACCCATGGTACAGCGGGCGATCGATGGGGTGCATGTCGCCATGTGGACACCTGCGGAGAACAGGGCCCACTCCATGAACATTCAGGTGGTTTGTCACCACCAGATGAAGATTCTGCACGTCTGCGCCCGGTACGCGGGCAGTGTGCATGACTCGTTTATCCTGGCGCAGTCGTTAATCCCTGCCATGTTCGAGGGACCCCCCCCCCCCCGGCTGAGGGGCTGGTTGCTGGGCGACAAGGGTTACCCGTTGCGGTCGTGGCTGATGACGCCTATACGGAGGCCACAGACCGATGCCCGAGACCCGCTACAACGATGCCCACGCAGCGACCAGGGGGGTGGTCGAGAGGTGCTTTGGGCTGCTGAAGATGCGCTTCAGGTGCCTTGGGCCACTCTGGAGGGCCCCTCCCGTACCCGGAGAGGGTCGGCCGCATGGTTGTGTCCTGCTGCGTCCTGCACAATACGGGAGGACGGGAGGCTGCACGACAGCACCGGCTTGGCCAGCGAGCACGGGAGGCGTTGATCGCCGCAGGTTGCACCAATTAGGGGCGTAGGGACTCGCTGAGCGGGGGCACTGGCAGCACCGTACGGCACCCCCTCACCACCCCCACCTCCCACAGCACCCACCACCCTTAGCTCCCACACCACCGCATGCACAACACCCCTCCACTACACACCCACCCGCGGCACAACGGGCTGGGCTCACACGGTTGCTTGCGGACGCGGGTGGGCTCGATGCCAAGGAGGGCAATGAGAACCCGCTGTGCCAGCTGTGAGCTCCAAATCGTTAGACACTGTCTGACACACGGCCACAGCTACACCCTCCACCTGGGTGGTCCCTGTATGCGTTACGGACACTCCATCACATGGCCATGTTGGATCGCTGGGGGTGGGGTGCCGTGGCCGTCCGGTGGGGGGGGGGGCAATTATACCCACCTGGGCTCTACGTTCCATCACCCCTCGAGCACAGTGGCACTCAGTCCCCTACCCAACCCCGCAGCAGCGGACATATCACAGAGGCAGCTTGCATTAGTGTAAGAGTGAGTTTAATTAGAAGGGTTACATACCTGTGCCCGAGCCCCTATAACTAAACTGTGCCCTGCACCCGTGCCAACTTACTAGATGTCTAACTTCATGGCCTTACGGGCACTACCATTACGTCTCTGTGCCTCCCCAGACGGTGCAGCAGGAGTGGGAGCGGACTGCTGGGACTCCTGCCCTGCGACCTGGCTCCCTGTTGGCTCTCGGTTCCTGGGGCGGCCCAGCTTGGACGGGCCAGGCTGCTCCGCGGGCGTGCTGGATGGCATGGTGCCACACTGTTCTGCCCACTGCCCACCAGATGCGCCAGGGACAGGACGGGGGGAGTCCGAAATGCCGCAGTGTTCCAGGACCTCCCCTGCAGGAGTCACCGGCTCGGGCCCCAGCACCTCCTCCTCCCTCGGGGTGCCCGGTGGGCCCCGCGCGGCTCGATGGGACGGGGGTGCGAGAGGAGACAAGCCCCAAGGAACCACCGACAGCCGGCGCTGCCGATCCTGGAGGCCCGCTGTGGTATCCACCAGGGTCGGAACGTTAGCAGCGATGGAGCTCAGGGACTGGGCCATCCCTGTCTGAGACTACGCCACCTCCTTCTGAGTCTGTTCGACACCATCCAGCACCTGGGCAATGCCCCCGATGCTCTCAGCGATGGCCTGCTGAGACTGGGCCCTCGACTGGGCAATTCCGCGATGCTCTCAGCGATGGCCTGCTGAGACTGGGCCCTCGACTGGGCAATGCCCCGATGCACTCAGCGATGGCCTGCTGAGACTGAGCCATCGCCAGGGCAATGCCCCCGACGCTCTCAGCGATGGCCTGCTGAGACTGGGCCATCGCCTGGGCAATGCCGCGATGGACTCAGCGATGGCCTGCTGAGACTGGGCCATCACCTGGGCAATGCCCCCATGCTCTCAGCGATAGTCTGCTGAAACTGACCCATCGCCTGGGCAATGCCCCCGATGCTCTCCGCGATGGCCTGCTGAGACTGGGCCATCGCCTAGGCAATGCCCCCGATGCTCAGCGATGGCCTGCTGAGACTGGGCCATCGCCTGGGCAATGCCCCCGATGCTCAGCGATGGTCTGCTGAGACTGGGCCATCGCCTGGGCAATTCTACCCCGATGCTCAGCGATGGTCTGCTGAGACTGGGCCATCGCCTGGGCAATGCCCCCGATGCTCAGCGATGGCCTGCTGAGACTGGGCCATCGCCTGGGCAATGCCCCCGATGCTCAGCGATGGCCTGCTGAGACTGGGCCATCGCCTGGGCAATGCCCCCGATGCTCAGTGATGGCCTGCTGAGACTGGGCCATCGCCTGGGCAATGCCCCCGATGCTCAGCGATGGCCTGCTGAGACTGGGCTATCTCCTGGGCAATGCCGCGATGCTCAGCGATGACCTGCTGAGACTGGGCCATCGCCTGGGCAATGCCCCCGATGCTCAGCGATGGTCTGCTGAGACTGGGCCATCGCCTGGGCAATGCCCCCGATGCTCAGCGATGACCTGCTGAGACTGGGCCATCGCCTGGGCAATGCCGCGATGCTCTCAGTGATGGCCTGCTGAGACTGGCCCATCGCCTGGGCAATGCCCCCGATGCTCAGTGATGGCCTGCTGAGACTGGGCCATCGCCTGGGCAATGCCCCCGATACTCTCAGCGATGGCCTGCTGAGACTGGCCCATCGCCTGGGCAATGCCCCCGATGCTCAGTGATGGCCTGCTGAGACTGGGCCATCGCCTGGGCAATGCCCCCGATGCTCAGTGATAGTCTGCTGAGACTGGGCCATCTCCTGGGCAATGTCGCTGATGCTCTCAGCGATGGCGTGCTGAGACTGGTCCCTCGCCTGGGCAATGCCCCCGATGCTCAGCGATGGCCTGCTGAGACTGGGCCCTCGCCTGGGCAATGCCCCCGATGCTCTCAGTGATGGCCTGCTGAGACTGGGCCATCGCCTGGGCAATGCCCCCGATGCTCAGCGATGGTCTGCTGAGACTGGGCCCTCGCGTGGGCAATGCCCCCGATGCTCTCAGCGATGGCCTGCTGAGACTGGGCCATCGCCTGGGCAATGTCGCGATGCTCAGCGATGGCCTACTGAGACTCGGCCATCGCGTGGGCAATGCCGCGAAGCTCTCAGTGATGGCCTGCTGAGACTGGGCCATCACCTGGGCAATGCCCCCGATGCTCTTAGCGATGGCCTGCTGAGACTGGGCCATCGCCTGGGCAATGTCGCGATGCTCAGTGATGGCCTGCTGAGACTGGGCCATCGCCTGGGCAATGTCGCGATGCTCAGTGATGGCCTGCTGAGACTGGGCCATCGCCTGGGCAATGCCCCCGATGCTCTCAGCGATGGCCTGCTGAGACTGGGCCCTTGCCTGGGCAATGGCCCCGATGCTCAGCGATGGCCTGCTGAGACTGGGCCCTCGCCTGGGCAATGGCCCCGATGCTCAGTGATGGTCTGCTGAGACTGGGCCATCGCCTGCGCAATGCCCCCGATACTCTCAGCGATGGCCTGCTGAGACTGGGCCATCGCCTGGGCAATGCCCCCGATGCTCAGTGATGGCCTGCTGAGACTGGGCCCTCGCCTGGGCAATGCCCCCGATGCTCTCAGCGATGGCGTGCTGAGACTGGGCCCTCGCCTGGGCAATGTCGCCGATGCTCTCAGTGATGGCCTGCTGAGACTGGGCCATCGCCTGGGCAATGCCGCGATGCTCAGTGATGGCCTGCTGAGACTGGGCCATCGCCTGGGCAATGCCCCCGATGCTCAGGGATGACCTGCTGAGACTGGGCCCTCGCCTGGGCAATGTCGCCGATGCTCAGCGATGGCCTGCTGAGACTGGTCCATCGCCGGGGCAATGCCCCCGATGCTCTCAGCGATGGTCTGCTGAGACTGGGCCCTCGCCTGGGCAATGCCCCCGATGCTCAACGGTGGTCTGCTGAGACTGGGCCATCGCCTGGGCAATGGCGCGATGCTCAGTGATGGCCTGCTGAGACTGGTCCATCGCCGGGGCAATGCCCCCGATGCTCTCAGCGATGGTCTGCTGAGACTGGGCCCTCGCCTGGGCAATACCCCCGATGCTCAACGGTGGTCTGCTGAGACTGGGCCATCGCCTGGGCAATGCCCCCGATGCTCTCAGTGATGGCCTGCTGAGACTGGGCCCTCATGGGCAATGCCCCCGATGCTCAGCGATGGCCTGCTGAGACTGGGCCATCGCCGGGGCAATGCCCCCGATGCTCAACGATGGTCTGCTGAGACTGGGCCATCGCCTGGGCAATGCCCCCGATGCTCAGTGATGACCTGCTGAGACTGGGCCCTCGCCTGGACAATGCCGCGATGCTCAGCGATGGCCTGCTGAGACTGGGCCCTCGCCTGGGCAATGCCCCCGATGCTCAGTGATGGCCTGCTGAGACTGAGCCATCGCCTGGGCAATGCCCCCGATGCTCTCAGCGATGGCCTGCTGAGACTGGGCCATCGCCTGGGGAATGCCCCCGATGCTCAGTGATGGCCTGCTGAGACTGGACCCTCGCCTGGGCAATGCCCCCGATGCTCTCAGCGATGGCCTGCTGAGACTGGGCCATCGCCTGGGGAATGCCCCCGATGCTCAGTGATGGCCTGCTGAGACTGGGCCCTCGCCTGGGCAATGCCCCCGATGCTCAGGGATGACCTGCTGAGACTGGGCCCTCGCCTGGGCAATGTCGCCGATGCTCAGCGATGGCCTGCTGAGACTGGTCCATCGCCTGGGCAATGTCACGATGCTCTCAGCGATGGTCTGCTGAGACTGGGCCATCGCCTGGGCAATGTCGCCGATGCTCAGCAATGGCCTGCTGAGACTGGGCCATCGCCTGGGCAATGCCTCCGATGCTCAGCGATGGCCTGCTGAGACTGGGCCATCGCCGGGGCAATGCCCCCGATGCTCTCAGCGATGGTCTGCTGAGACTGGGCCCTCGCCTGGGCAATGCCCCCGATGCTCAACGGTGGTCTGCTGTGACTGGGCCATCGCCTGGGCAATGGCGCGATGCTCAGTGATGGCCTGCTGAGACTGGGCCATCTCCTGGGCAATGCCCCCAATGCTCAGCGATGGTCTACTGAGACTGGGTCCTCGCCTGGGCAATGCCCCCGATGCTCAGCGATGGCCTGCTGAGACTGGGCCATCGCCTGGGCAATGCCCCCGATGCTCAGCGATGGCCTGCTGAGACTGGGCCATCGCCTGGGCAATGCCCCCGATGCTCTCAGCGATGACCTGCTGAGACTGAGCCATCGCCTGGGCAATGCCGCGATGCTCAGTGATGGCCTGCTGAGACTGGGCCATCGCCTGGGCAATGCCCCCGATGGTCTCAGGGATGGCCTGCTGAGACTGGGCCATCGCCTGGGCAATGCCCCCGATGCTCTCAGCGATGGTCTGCTGAGACTGGGCCATCGCCTGGGCAATGTCGCCGATGCTCTCAGTGATGGCCTGCTGAGACTGGGCCATCGCCTGGGCAATGCCCCCGATGCTCAGTGATGGTCTGCTGAGACTGGGCCATCGCCTGGGCAATGTCGCAATGCTCTCAGCGATGGCCTGCTGAGACTGGGCCATCGCCTGGGCAATGCCGCTATGCTCTCAGCGATGGCATGCTGAGACTGGGCCATCGCCTGGGCAATGTCGCAATGCTCAGCGATGGCCTGCTGGAACTGGGCAATCGCCTGGGCAATGTCGCGATGCTCAGCGATGGCCTGCTGAGACTGGGCCATCGCCTGGGCAATGCCTCCGATGCTCAGCGATGGCCTGCTGAGACTGGGCCATCGCCGGGGCAATGCCCCCGATGCTCTCAGCGATGGTCTGCTGAGACTGGGCCCTCGCCTGGGCAATGCCCCCGATGCTCAACGGTGGTCTGCTGTGACTGGGCCATCGCCTGGGCAATGGCGCGATGCTCAGTGATGGCCTGCTGAGACTGGGCCATCTCCTGGGCAATGCCCCCAATGCTCAGCGATGGTCTACTGAGACTGGGTCCTCGCCTGGGCAATGCCCCCGATGCTCAGCGATGGCCTGCTGAGACTGGGCCATCGCCTGGGCAATGCCCCCGATGCTCAGCGATGGCCTGCTGAGACTGGGCCATCGCCTGGGCAATGCCCCCGATGCTCTCAGCGATGACCTGCTGAGACTGAGCCATCGCCTGGGCAATGCCGCGATGCTCAGTGATGGCCTGCTGAGACTGGGCCATCGCCTGGGCAATGCCCCCGATGGTCTCAGGGATGGCCTGCTGAGACTGGGCCATCGCCTGGGCAATGCCCCCGATGCTCTCAGCGATGGTCTGCTGAGACTGGGCCATCGCCTGGGCAATGTCGCCGATGCTCTCAGTGATGGCCTGCTGAGACTGGGCCATCGCCTGGGCAATGCCCCCGATGCTCAGTGATGGTCTGCTGAGACTGGGCCATCGCCTGGGCAATGTCGCAATGCTCTCAGCGATGGCCTGCTGAGACTGGGCCATCGCCTGGGCAATGCCGCTATGCTCTCAGCGATGGCATGCTGAGACTGGGCCATCGCCTGGGCAATGTCGCAATGCTCAGCGATGGCCTGCTGGAACTGGGCAATCGCCTGGGCAATGTCGCGATGCTCAGCGATGGCCTGCTGAGACTGGGCCATCGCCTTGGCAATGCCCCCGATCCTCTCAGCGATGGCCTGCTGAGACTGGGCCATCGCCTGGGGAATGCCCCCGATGCTCAGTGATGGCCTGCTGAGACTGGGCCCTCGCCTGGGCAATGCCCCCGATGCTCAGGGATGACCTGCTGAGACTGGGCCCTCGCCTGGGCAATGTCGCCGATGCTCAGCGATGGCCTGCTGGAACTGGGCAATCGCCTGGGCAATGTCGCGATGCTCTCAGCGATGGCCTGCTGAGACTGAGCCATCGCCTGGGCAATGCCCCCAATGCTCAGCGATGGTCTGCTGAGACTGGGCCATCGCCTGGGCAATGCCCCCATGCTCTCAGCGATGGCCTGCTGAGACTGGGCCATCGCCTGGGCAATGCCCCCGATGCTCTCAGCGATGACCTGCTGAGACTGGGCCCTCGCCTGGGCAGTGCCCCCGATGCTCTCAGGGATGACCTGCTGAGACTGGTCCCTCGCCTGGGCAATGCCCCTGATGCTCAGCGATGGCCTGCTGAGACTGGTCCCTCGCCTGGGCAATGCCCCCGATGCTCTCAGTGATGGCCTGCTGAGACTGGGCCATCGCCTGGGCAATGTCGCCGATGCTCAGCGATGGCCTGCTGAGACTGGGCCATCGCCTGGGCAGTGCCGCGATGCTCAGCGATGTCCTGCTGAGACTGGGCCCTCGCCTGGGCAATGCCCCCGATGCTGCTGAGACTGGGCCCTCGCCTGGGCAATGCCCCCGATGCTGCTGAGACTGGGCCATCGCCTGGGCAATGCCCCCGATGCTCTCAGCGATGGCCTGCTGAGACTGGGCCCTCTGGGTAAGGATGGCATAGTGGGAAGTAAGTGCTGCATCTGGGTAAGGATGGCAGTGTGGGCACTGAGTGCTGCCTCTGGGTAAGGATGGAAGAGTGGGCACTGAGTGGGTGCTGGGTAAGGATGGCAGAGTGGGCACTGAGTGCTGGCTCTGGGTAAGGATGGCAGAGTGGGCACTGAGTGCTGCCTCTGGGTAAGGATGGCAGAGTGGGCACTAAGTGCTGCCTCTGGGTAAGGTTGGCAGAGTGGGCACTGAGTGCTGCCTCTGGGTAAGGATGGCAGAGTGGGCACTAAGTGCTGCCTCTGTGTAAGGGTGGCAGAGTGGGCACTGAGTGCTGCCTCTGGGTAAGGATGGCAGAGTGGGCACTGAGTGCTGCCTCTGGGTAAGGATGGCAGAGTGGGCACTGAGTGCTGCCTCTGGGTAAGGATGGCAGAGTGGGCACTGAGTGCTGCCTCTGGGTAAGGATGGCAGAGTGGGCACTGAGTGCTGCCTCTGGGTAAGGATGGCAGAGTGGGCACTAAGTGCTGCCCCTGGGTAAGGATGGCAGAGCCAGCACTGAGTGCTGCCTCTGGGTAAGGATGGCAGTAAGAGTGGGTACTGAGTGCTGCCTCTGGGTAAGGATGGCAGAGTGGGCACTGAGTGCTGCCTCTGGGTAAGGATGGCAGAGTCAGCACTGTGCTGCCTCTGGGTAAGGATGGCAGTAAGAGTGGGTACTGAGTGCTGCCTCTGGGTAAGGATGGCAGAGTGGGCACTGAGCGCTGCCTCTGGGTAAGGATGGCAGAGTGGGCACTGAATGGGCACTGCCTCTGGGTAAGGATGGCAGAGTGGGCACTGAGTGCTGCCTCTGGGTAAGGATGGCAGAGTGGGCACTGAGTGGGTGCTGCATCTGGGTAAGGATGGCAGAGTGGGCACTGAGTGCTGCCTCTGGGTAAGGATGGCAGAGTGGGCAGTGAGTGCTATCTCTGGGTAAGGATGGCAGAATGGGCACTAAGTGCTGCCTCTGGGTAAGGATGGCAAAGTGGGCACTGAGTGCTGCCTCTGGGTAAGGATGGCAGCAAGAGTTGGCACTAACTGCTACCTCTGGGTAAGGATGCAGTAAGAGTGGGCACTGAGTGCTGCCTCTGGGTAAGGATAACAGTAAGAGTGGGCACTAACTGCTGCCTCTGGGTAAGGATGGCAGTAAGAATGGGCACTGAGTGCTGCCTCTGGGTAAGGATGGCAGAGTGGGCACTGAGTGCTGCCTCTGGGTCAGGATGGCAGAGTGGGCACTAAGTGCTGCCTCTGGGTAAGGGTGGCAGAGTGGGTACTGAGTGCTGCCTCTGGGTAAGGACGGCAGAGTGGGCACTGAGTGCTGTCTCTGGGTAAGGATGGCAGATGGGCACTGAGTGCTGCCTCTGGGTAAGGATGGCAGAGTGGGCACGGAGTGCTGCCTCTGGGCAAGGATGGCAGAGTGGGCACTAAGTGCTGCCTCTGGGTAAGGATGGCAGAGTGGGCACTGAGTGCTGCCTCTGGGTAAGGCAGTGTTTTCTGCTGTGTTTATTTGATCTCAGTGACCAGCGAAGGACGGCTCCTATTTCAGGGGTCACTGCCCACCGGGCATGGCTGTGTGAGACCCAGTCTCTGTAGATTCCCAGGCCGCGCCGCAGAGGCTCAGAGGGAGGCAGGGGGGCCGGATGCTGACTGGGCCAGCCAGGGAACATCTACTGGGGGGGTGGGAGGGGGGGCAGTGACAGCAGTTGGCAGTACCACGGAGGGCCATTCCATCCTGAGAATGTCCCAGTATTGTCTAAACCTACCGGGAAATGTTCCAGCGCCAGTGTCGGCAAAGATTGGGTTTGCCAGCGAGTTACCATATTGTATGTCAGCCTTCATGCTGATCTGAGTATCATGGACTTCAATGGGCACCCAATGCCCATGGACCTGAATGCCCCATTGCCAACTTCCGGGGCTACCATTGACCAGAAACAGGACTGCACTAACCATAGTAATACTGTGGCTACCAGGGCCGGTCAGAGGCTGGGAATCCTGCGGAGAGTAACTCACCTCCTGACCACCCCCCCCAAAGCCTGTCCACCATCGACAAGGCACAAGTCAGGAGTGTGAGGGAATACTCTCCACTTGCCTGGATGAGCGCAGCTCCAACAACACTCGAGAAGCTCGACACCATCCAGGACAAAGCAGCCCCGCTTGATTGCTCCCCTTCCACAAACATTCACTCCCCCCCCCCCCCCCACCGACGCACAGTGTCAGCCGTGTGTCCCATCTACAAGATGCACGGCAGGAACTCGCCAAGTCTCCGAAACGCCTTTATTATGTATTCCCTTGCTGAATCCCGCCTTTTACCCATCAGGCTTTGCTGTGTCTCCATGGATACCCATCGGGCCTACCTTTCCAGCCAGGATGGAGAGAGCGCGCCCCCACCCACGCAGCGGGGCGTTTGTCAAGTTTCCGTGAACCTTTGTTTCATTTGGGCCCCTGTCAGGAACGGCCCCTTTTAATTTCCCCCTGAGTTTGTTTCTTTCAGTATAATTAGCTGATTGACCTCAAAAGAGTTCAGGTGAGTGCAGGGCTGTGAGGATAAAAGGTGCTGCTCCCTGGTGGACAGGATGGTTCAGTTGTTCGGCATCATGGGGGATTTTGGAGTGAGGGTTTTGGTCCTGGTGTTTATCGGATCTGTTCATTCCTCTGATACTTGGCAACGGTTTCGAGGACAGAGGTTTCCATGGAGCAGAGTCAACGCCTCCCCTGGGCCTCAGCGACTCCCTCCTCCTGGGCCTCCCTTTGCTTCCCATTTCCGTGTGTCTGAGGGTCAAAGTGTGTCTCCGCTGCAGACTGTGACGGTGCAGTGCGGAGAGGACAAGCTGCTGGTCTGGGCCCAGCTGGATTTATTTGGAACCGGGCACCTGATTCAAGCTGCTGACCTGACCCTGGGGTCAGCAGGCTGTCGGCCAACCAGGATCTACTCTCAGAACCACACTGCCCTCTTTGACTATGGACTCCATGAGTGTGGCAGCAGATTGCAGGTAATGTCAATCCTCAACTCTGGCTGGAAGCTGGGGGCTGGAGATTGTTCCCCGCTCTTCATTCCAACACTTGGTGAGATGTCATTGATATTGAGGAGATAGCTGTGTCCTGCTTCATAAACCCCCCCTGACTAGCTTTCTATTCTGCGTTGTACTTTGCTTCCACTGCTCTCCGTCTCAAACCTTGTGACATCAACCCCATTGTTCTGGAAGCTTCTCTTTGGTTCCTCCAAGCTTTTCCTCTTGTTGATTTTCAGCTCCATTTCCCCCTTGTTCAGATCAATTGAACTGGGGGTTCAATTTCAGTCCAGGTTTAATCCAATTGGGTTGGGTGTTAATGGACAGAATGAATTTAGATAGATTGGACTAAAGAGGAGCTCTACACTTCCCCAGTCATTTTGATCAACGAGGCACTGGATTAAAACTGTCCTATTTCCAGGCTTCATATTATTGTCAATTTGTGGTTCCTTTTCCTGTTCACTGAAGCTGTCCTGAATCAATTCCCTGTTAATTGGTCCTGGTCTTGTGCTATTGTGCTCTCTCTCTCTCTCTCCGTGTATAAATTGCTTGAGGTTGCCGAGCAACACAAATAACAGATGAGGCCTTGTGGCCCCTCCAACCTGTTCCCCGTTCATTCATTAAGATCTGGGCTGAACTTCCCACAACATCCCATGTCCCTGGGCTCCCAACATGATTCCCTTGATGTCCAAAAGTAAATCCATCTGTCCTGAATATGCTCGGTGACTGAGCGTTCCCAACTCTCTGGGATAGGGAATTCCAAAGATTCAGGAGTTGCAGAATGAAGAAATTCCTTGTCATGTTTGTCCTAAATGACTGACCCCTGACCTGAGATGCCCCTAATACACACCAGCTGTGGGGACAGCAGCCTCTTTGCACCGACCCTGTCAATCCCCCTGGGAATTGTTTAAACTGGATGGGATGAGTTCATTGTTGACCCCTGTGTAGAACTTTCTCATTTCCGACCTGTTCTTTCCTTAACCTGGTGTCTTTCAGATGTCTGGAGATTTCCTGATCTACTCCACCCACCTGAGCCACCGCCCAGAGTATCCTGGATCTGTCATTGTGAGAACGAATGGAGCGCTCGTTCCCATTGAGTGTCGTTACTTTAGGTGAGAAGCTTTACTCTATTCTCTAAAATCCACAGCTGCTGGGATTCTCTGAAGTTGTCTTAATGACTCTGCTGTCTTTCCAGGAAGGGCAATGTGAGCAGTAACCCCATCAGGCCCACCTGGATCCCATTCAGCTCCACCAGGTCTGGAGAAGGGAGTCTGTCATTCTCCCTGCGCCTAATGAATGGTACGTGATGGGTGGATGGGGCAGTGATTTCCTGTCTTCACTCTCTGGGAGTGACATCCACTGTCTCTAACCCTTGGTCCTCTTGTTCTTTAGGGGACTGGCTTACAGAGCGCACTTCCACTGTCTACCACCTGGGTGACCTCATTCACATCGAGGCCTCGGTGTCCATGACCAACCACATGCCCCTGAAGCTCTACATTGACCGCTGTGTAGCTACATTGAGCCCAGACCAGGACTCCACCCCGAGATACAGCATCATTGACCACAATGGGTAAGGAGCTCTCTGCTTTCTCCAGCTGCTCCCATCTCACTGGCTTCACTTATTCACCTGGTGCCCCTCTTTTTAATCTTCAGCTGCCTCCTGGACAGCGAAGCTGAAGACTCCTTTTCGACCTTTGTGTTGCCAAGAGTCGAGCGGGAGGTGGACAAGCTCCGGTTTGACCTGGATGCGTTCCGTTTCTTTGGAGATGACCGTTCCTTGGTAAGAGGAAGCTGATCATGGGGATCGCTGGTGTTGGGAGGGAGTCACTAAATAACGACTTGTGTTGGTGTCCCTCAGATTTTCATCACCTGCCACCTGAAAGTAGCTCCCGCAGATCGGAGAGATTCCAGGAACAAAGCTTGTACTTTCCAGAAGATGCAGAATGTGTGAGTCTCTCTCTCTCTCTCTCTCTCGGGGAGGGGTTTGTGTGGAGAAGTGATGCACAACCTGGTTGCCTGACTGACATTTTCTCATTTAGTTGGGCCCCATTGGAGGAATGGAGCGTTGACATTTGTGCCTGTTGCCGTGTGGGTAACTGTGTCCCGCGGGAGCTGCGATTCGGATCCAGAGGAAGGAGAGATCTTGTAGCTGAAGCTGGTAGGACATTGATCCTCTAGATGTTGGAGGTTCCCCCTTTCCCCCTCTCTCTAACTGGAATGTCTGATATTGCAGAGAGCGAAGCTGGATTGAAGTGGGAGGCTGAGGCCTCACTCGGACCCCTGCTCATTCTGGACACCGATGTGACCAACCTGGCGATGGCCTCCCTGAATGAGGGAAGGATGCAGGAGGGGCCTCCAGGTGGGGAGTTGTCCGTTTGCTGGTTTCCATTTTCCCCTCGGTGTTTCCGTCACTAACCATTGGTTTCTCATTGGGTTTTGTAGGTGTGGAGTCTCTCGTGGTCCTGACCCTGACTGTGACGGCCGTCTCTCTCATCTCTGCTTCCTTGATCGCCTTGTTCCTGTACAGGAAACGTAAACCAACTCTGTTCAGCCAGTGATCTAATCATCAATAAAGCCCTGATTCCTTGTGACTGGGAGCTGTCTGGTCTGTCGTTTTTCCCCAGTCCATGGAAATAATGGCTGGGGCCTGTGCTCCAAGCCCCCAAGATCCACATCCCCTTGAAGGGTTCTTCTACTTGAGGAGAGGGTAGTTTTTAATGGGGGCTGTTTTTTCTGGCTCCGTTTCAGTTCGTTCGCCCGGTACCCAGTATGGCTGAGTGGGTCTCGGACCCCCTGGTGGGGCTGTTTATTGGGGTTGTCTACTCCTCTCCCAGGGTGATGTTTGCCACCTGAAGCGTGGGCACATTGTATTCCCAGGGTCATGTTCGTGCTTTGCTGGAACCAGGGTATGGTGCACACTGGGAGGGGGAGAGGATGTTATTTGATCAGCCTTTCTGGTTGGAGCATTTAATTGCCTGCCTGTTAACTGAATCTCCAAGCCTGTCTTGTGGGGTGGTGTTGACCTCTGCTGGTTCCCAGAGATCTGATTAGGTGCCTGAATTTCATCAGGATTCTGATATCCTGAGCTTGTAGGTAAGTCCAGACAGATGGTTTTCAACCTGGGCAGATGTGACAATGGCCTCTTCCGAGCTCCCACCCCTGGATTTGGGAATCTTGACATTCAAATAGCAGAGGTGACATCTTGTTCTGACCAGGCTTGAAGTTATTGCCCAGAATGAAGACTGGGGCTTAAAGAGCTGAGTGTGAATCTTCCTGGTCGAAGATTGATCTGAGGTGTTGAAACTTTGGAATTTGTTTATTGTTACGTGTGCTGATGTACCGTGACATGTCTGTTTCTGCGAGCCACTCAACAGACCACCAAGTACGTGAAAAGAAAATACATAATCGGGCAACACAGGTACATAATGCAGCTACATAAACACCAGCATTGGGTGAAGCATACAGGGTGTAGTGTTAATGAGGTCAGTCCATAAGAGGGTCATTTAGGAGTCTGGTAACAGTGGGGAAGAAGCTGTTTTTGAGCCTGTCCGTGCGTGTTCTCAGACTTCTGTATCTCCTGCCCGATGGAAAAAGTTGGAAGAGTGAGTGAGCCGGGTGGGGAGGGGTCTTTGACTATGCTGCCCGCTTTCCCCAGGCAGCGGGAGGTGTAGATGGAGTCAGTGGATGGGGGTCAGGTTCGTGTGATGGACGGGGCTGTAGATCTAGGGGAAATAATTTCCCTGTAGGGAATTGAGAACAAGGTTAGCTGACCTCCAACTGAACCAGTCCATTAAGGCTAAGGGAACACGAGTGGAAAAGGGTTTCCTTTACTCCACAACAGGCTCGTGTTGGGTGTCTCCGTGTCTCTCTTGCAGGTGTTGAAACCACAACCCAGAAGTCTCTCACTGCGACAGCTTCGTAAGAGGGGGAACAAGTCTCACTGTTTATACCTGACCAGTGGGATTGTCCTTGTGCCGCGTCAGTCACCCTGACTGCCACCTATGCCTGTGCGAGTCTCTCTCCTGTTGATGGTGGCATGTCAGCCGGGAGTGCCCCACTCGTGCAACTTCACGAGAGAGAAAGAGGGACCACAGTTTATTCCTGACCAGTCGCCCCTCGAGTGAGCGAGTTCGAAGCGCTCGGGTCCCGTTTTGATCCTCGACTACGGAATTATGTGCTGGCAATTATTGTGACTGAACCAGAGCGGACAGTGACAGGAAGGTGAGACCCCACCAACCAGAGCGGACGGTGAAAGGAAGGTGAGACCACAACAATGGTAAATTTCTTCCAGAAAATTAGGCCCTCCACAACTCCGACTGTAACACAAACACCGGTTATGAAAACACTCGGAAGCAAGAAGCTAAACGGCGTATTGAAAACTCTTATCCTTGCACAAGTTTACTTGGGCACACGATAACCGAGTTTCTGTGGGCTGAAGGAATATACTCACCGCTCCCGGGAGAATGGCTGAACAAGCACAGCGTTCTTTCCCTCTTCCTCAAACTTGATTGGTCCGTTTGGCTGCTGGGCATATATACACTCCCACCCTGGGTTTAAAACCAGCTGCTGGGCGATATCGGGCGCCACTGCTGTGGTCCATGCTGGGCACTGGTGGTGACACAGTAAGTCCCACCCCCAGGTGTGCCCCCTGTGGAGGGACGCGGCCACCGCTTTCATGGTGCAGTTTATAGGCTCTGCCCCAGCAGTACTGAACCTCCCACTAGCAGAGGCGATCATGTGCTGGGGTCACAAGGTAACTTGTGCTCCCTGCTCCAGACAACTGGAAAGGGTGGTGCCTGTATACAGCTGCATAGAACCTTAGTTAGGCCACACTTTGAGTATAGTGTTCAATTCTGGTCGCCGCACTACCAGAAGGATGTGGAGGCTTTAGAGGGTGCAGAAGAGATTTACCAGGATGTTGCCTGGTATGGAGGGCATTAGCTATGACGAGCGATTGAATAAACTCGGTTTGCTCTCACTGGAACGACGGAGGTTGAGGGGCGACCTGATAGTGGTCTACAAAATTATGAGGGGCATAGACAGAGTGGACAGTCAGAGGCTTTTCCCTAGGGTAGAGGCGTCAATTACTAGGGGGCATAGGTTTAAGGTGAGAGGGGCAAGGTTTAGAGGAGATGTATGAAGTGTGGTAGTATGCATTAGGGGTCATGTGGGACTGTGAAGCCGTGATGTCATTGGCTGTCAGATCCCGGGTCCTGGTTGGATGTTGACCTCTAGCTCCGCCCTGAAGGCGGAGTATAAGAAGCCGGAGTCCTCCCCCGCAGGCCATCTACTACTGAACTGCGGAGGAACAGTCACGCTTAATAAAGCCTCATCAACTTCACTCTATTCGTCTCACGGAGTCTTTGTGTGCTACAATTTATTAAGCGTGACGAAAGGACTGGAGCTCAGGATCATTCCGGAATGCCTGAGGATCAGCCCGAACGCAGCAGCAGCTTTCAAGCACTGGCAGACTTGTTTCGAGGCCTACCTCAGAACGGCCATGGGCCGAGTCACAGAAGACCAAAAACTACAGGTCCTGCACTCGAGGTTAAGGCCGGAAATTTTCCCTCTCATCGAAGACGCAGAGGATTTCCAGACGGCGTTCGCAGAACTAAAGTCTCTATGTTCGCCCAGTTAACCAGATCTACGCTCGCTATCAACTCTCAACGAGACGGCAAAGTCCCGGAGAATCGATAGATGAATTCTACGCCGCGCTACTAATTTTGGGACGGGCCTGCAGCTGCCCGCCGGTGAACGCAAATGAACACACGGACATGTTGATGCACGATGCATTTGTGGCAGGAATGAACTCCTCCCAAAGACCACTTTGGGTCCCGGCCACCGCTGTCCCCAGAGAAGAGGGAGCCCTGCGCATTCCTAACGCTCCCTAGCGCCCCATGTGCGACCCGCAGGTGCCGCCATTTTGGGTCCCGACCACCACGAGGGGAGGAAGGGCGCCGCCACCTTGGACCACCCCACACCTGTGCGACGCAGGGGGGTGGCCATTTTGTCCACCCCGCCGCCATCTTGGACGGCAACAACGGACGCCAGTGTCGACAGCTCCACGGGGTTCGAGGAAGAAGCTCAAACACTACAACCTCGTCTGACTTCAATGATGCTGGACCAAGCACGGCCCCGGACGCTCCAGACGACGACGACAACGGTGCTGATAAACGGGCACGAGACACCATGCCTGGTCGACTCCGGGAGCACGGAAAGCTTCATCCACCCCGACACGGTAAGACGCTGTTCTTTGACCATCCGTCCCAGCGCACAAAAGATTTCCCTAGCTGCAGGATCCCACTCCGTACAGATCGAATGCTTCTGCATAGTGACCCTAACGGTGCAGGGGAGGGAGTTCAAAAACTACAGGCTCTACGTCCTTCCCCAACTCTGCGCCCCCACATTACTGGGATTAGACTTCCAGTGCAATCTACAGAGCCTAACTTTCAAATTCGGCGGCCCAATACCCCCACTCACTATCTGCGGCTTTGCAACCCTCAAGGTGCAACCCCCGTCCTTGTTTGCAAACCTCACCCCGGATTGCAAACCCGTTGCCACTAGGAGCAGACGGTACAGCGCCCAGGACCGGACCTTCATTCGGTCCGAAGTCCAGCGGCTACTAAAGGAGGGCATAATCCAGGCCAGCAATAGTCCCTGGAGAGCACAGGTGGTAGTAGTAAAGACAGGGGAGAAACAAAGGATGGTCATAGACTATAGCCAGACCATCAACAGGTACACACAACTAGACGCGTACCCTCTCCCCCGCATATCCGACATGGTCAATCGGATTGCCCAATATAAAGTCTTCTCCGCCGTGGACCTCCAGTCCGCCTACCATCAGCTCCCCATCCGCCCAAGTGACCGCAAGTACACAGCCTTCGAGGCAGACGGGCGATTATACCATTTCCTAAGGGTCCCATTTGGCGTCACAAACGGGGTCTCTGTCTTCCAACGAGAGATGGACCGAATGGTTGATCAACACGGGTTACGGGCCACGTTCCCGTCTCTCGACAATGTAACCATCTGCGGCCACGATCAGCAGGACCACGACGCCAACCTCCAAAAATTCCTCCAGACCGCTAAAGCCTTGAACCTCGAGTACAACGAGGACAAGTGCGTTTTTAGCACCAATCGGCTAGCCATCCTGGGCTACATAGTACGCAATGGGATAATAGGCCCCGACCCCGAACGTATGCGCGCCCTCATGGAATTTCCCCTCCCGCACTGCCCAAAAGCCCTGAAACGCTGCCTGGGGTTCTTTTCATACTACGCCCAGTGGGTCCCCCAGTACGCAGACAAGGCCCGCCCCCTAATACAGACCACGACCTTCCCTCTGTCGACAGAGGCTTGCCAGGCCTTCAGCCGCATCAAAGCGGATATCGCAAAGGCCACGATGCGCGCCATTGACGAGTCCCTCCCCTTCCAGGTCGAAAGCGGCGCCTCCGACGTAGCTCTAGCGGCCATCCTTAACCAAGCGGGCAGACCCGTGGCCTTCTTCTCCCGAACCCTCCACGCCTCAGAAATCCGCCACTCATCAGTGGAAAAGGAAGCCCAAGCCATAGTGGAAGCTGTGCGACATTGGAGGCATTACCTGGCCAGCAGGAGATTCACTCCTCACGGACCAACGGTCGGTAGCCTTCATGTTCGATAATGCACAGCGGGGCAAAATCAAAAACGACAAGATCTTAAGGTGGAGGATCGAGCTCTCCACCTTCAACTACGAGATTTTTGTATCGTCCCGGAAAGCTGAACGAGCAGTCCGATACCCTATCCCGCGGCACATGTGCCAACGCACAAATTAACCGCATCCAAACCCTCCACGAGGACCTCTGCCACCCGGGGGTCACTCGGTTTTTCCACTTCATCAAGTCCCGCAATCTCCCATACTCCTTAGAGGAGGTCCGTACAGTCACAAGGAACTGCCACATCTGCGCAGAGTGCAAACCGCATTTTTTCAGGCCGGATGGTGCGCACCTGATTAAGGCTTCCCGCCCCATTGAACGCCTTAGTCTGGATTTCAAAGGACCCCTCCCTTCCACCGACCGCAACATATACTTCCTTTAATGTGGTGGACGAGTACTCCCGCTTCCCATTCGCCATTACCTGCTCTGACATGACCGCGGCCACAGTCATTAAAGCCCTGAACACCATATTCACACTGTTCGGTTGCCCCGCATACGTCCACAGCGACAGAGGGTCCTCCTTCATGAGTGACGAGCTGCGCCAGTTCCTGCTCAGCAACGGTATAGCCTCGAGCAGGACGACCAGCTACAACCCCCAGGGGAACGGGCAAGTAGAGAGGGAGAACGGCACGGTCTGGAAGACCGTCCTACTGGCCCTACGGTCCAGGGACCTCCCAGTTTCACGGTGGCAGGAGGTCCTCCCGGACGCCCTCCACTCCATCCGGTCACTACTCTGTACTAGCACTAACCAAACGCCTCATGAGCGCCTCCTTGTCTTCCCCAGGAAGTCCTCCTCTGGAACGTCGCTGCCGACCTGGCAGGTGGCCCCAGGACCAACCTTGCTCCGAAAACATGTGCGGGTGCACAAGTCGGACCCGTTGGTCGAAAGGGTTCACCTCCTTCACGCGAACCCGCAGTACGCTTACGTGGAGTACCCCGACGGCCGACAGGACACGGTCTCCCTGCGAAATCTGGCGCCCGCCGGCAACACACACACCCCCCGACACCAATCGCCCCCTTCCTGCCACCGCCGCACCCCGCGACCGCCCCCTTCCCAGGAGGATCGGTCCTCCTCCCAGGCCCGAACAGGAGTGAAGCCCAAGCTGAAACCGTAAGGCTCCCGGAGACGACAACACCGGAACAAGCACCACCACCACCACCACCGGGGCCGAGGCGATCGACACGGACGACCAGACCACCCGACCGACTCGTGGCGTCGATCTAACACTACAATATATGGACTTTTAACGAGAACATTTTGTCTTTTTTTTCCTGACGATTACTGTAAATAGTTCAAAACAAAAAAAAACCTTGTACATACTGTAATAACATGCGAAAGTTGTCCTCCCAGCACCAGCCTTGTAAACCCTTACCACCATGCGAAGCATCACCCCGCCGGGTTCATTTTTAACAAGGGGTGAATGTGGTAGTATGCATTAGGGGTCATGTGGGACTGTGAAGCCGTGATGTCATTGGCTGATAGATCCCGGGTCCTGGTTGGATGTTGACCTTTAGCGCCGCCCTGAAGGCGGAGTATAAGTACCAGGAGTCCTCCCCCGCAGGCCGTCTACTACTGAACTGCGGGGGAACAGTCACGCTTAATAAAGCCTCATCGACTTCACTCTATTCGTCTCTCGGAGTCTTTGTGCGCTACACGAAGCAAGTTTTTTTTTTCGGAGGAGGTGGTGGGAGCATGGACGATAGTGACATTTAAGGGGCATCGTGACAAATACACGAATAAGGTGGGAATAGAGGGGTACGGACCCAGGAAGTGTAGAAGATTGTAGTTTAGACGGGCGGCACGGGCTTGGAGGGCCGAAGGGCCTGTTCCTGTGCTGTACATTTCTTTGTTCTTTGTCACTGTAACATGGGGCGAGACCATTTTGAGCCGAACATGTACTCCGCCACGAATGACTCCCACGTTCTCAAACCCGGTGCAGGGGTGGCGGCTGCGTTGATGCTCCCATCACTGGATCCTGAACGGCAACCCCCATGATTGTGTGGTTGGGATTTTCCACAATCAACGGGCACTGGGAACGACTCGGAGGCTACACGGAGCTGGCAGGGGCTCGAGGTGCTGGAAGGGTGTAATGCTGCCAGGCGCTGGCTGCTGAACCATGAAGTTACCTGAGCTTGTCTTAAATCCTCCCGATTTCTCCACTCCTCCCCCAGCCACCAAGCTCCATACAGCCCACACTCCTCCCTCTGTGTAGCCTGATCGGACGCAATCCGATCTTCTCTAATTAGTGCTCTTATCATTTTAGCATGGGGTTTCCAATATAGTTACTTTCTTTCAAATGTAGAGTCATCACTACCTCTTCGTGTAACCCTGACCCCCACCCACAGTGTTCCCATCCCCCAAAACCTTTTCTGAGCTGGCCCTTTAACTTATTGACCTGCAGAGCAAGTTGTACATTATCCATACTGTTGATCATGGATGTTCCAGTGTTAAAAGCTGTGAAACTGTCGTTAACCCCCCCTCTCCGTTGTCTCCCTGGTCCCACAGTAAAATCAGCCTCCCCTATATATAATTCATCAATGTTGATGTCACCGAAATCTAGATTGTAGAATTGTTGGAACTTGGGGCTTGATACCGCAATGTTGTCGCGCGAAGGCATCATGCAGGTAATCGTACCTCAGTTAGATTTGAAGTGACTGAAGCCACAATGTAATGCAGCCCTTAGTGGAATAGCTACTTGGTCAGTACCCGCACTACTCCATTCCCGGGCCCCCTAGTGGTGGTCGGATGGTTGTGAGGGCTGATCGGTTGGGCTGTGGATAGGGGCTTCTTCACCTGAACCAGCAGTTCGGGGGCCTTCCCTGCCGTCCCTTCCCGGGGAGCGACACATTCCTCCCCGCTATGGTCCCAATTTATCCTGTAATTGATGCCCCTTCACGACGTACCCTGGCAGACCCGCATAAACATAAATGCAGCCCCTGGCTGTACGCCCACCATTTCTCCGTCATGGTCCGGTAGGTGTCATTGTCCAATTTTTCCCAGTCCGAGGGACGGTCCCTCATGTTCGGGCTCAGCTTCCTGAGCCACCAACAGATCCAGGGTCCCCGGTTCGATTCCTGCTCGGCCACTGTCTGTGCGGAGTTTGCACCTTCTCCCCGTGTCTGTGTGGGTTTCCTCCGGGTGCTCCGGTTTCATAGAATCATCATAGAATTTACAGTGCAGAAGGAGGCCATTCGGCCCATCGAGTCTGCACCGGCTCTTGGAAAGAGCACCCCACCCAAGGTCAACACCTCCACCCTATCCCCATAACCCAGTAACCCCACCCAACACTAAGGGCAATTTATCATGGCCAATCCACCTAACCTGCACATCTTTGGGCTGCGGGAGGAAACCGGAGCACCCGGAGGAAACCCACGCAGACACGGGGAGAACGTGCAGACACCGCACAGACAGTGACCCAAGCCGGAATCGAACCTGGGACCCTGGAGCTGTGAAGCAATTGTGCTATCCACAATGCCACCTCCCACAAGTCCCGAAAGACGTGCTGTTAGGTGAATTGGACATTCTGAATTCTCCCTCCGTGTACCCAAACAGGTGCCAGAGTGTGGCAACTAGGGGCTTTTCACAGTAACTTCATTGCAGTGTTAATGTAAGCCTGCTTGTGACGCTAATAAAGATTATTACTGAAACATTTTGGAATAAAAATATTTAATAAAAGTAATATTATTGTCGATTGTTCCATGCTGGTTGATAATTATTACATAGTTTTGAATATTGTTAACTGTTACGTCAGAATTGGATTCGCCAAGATAGATTCCAAGGCTGTAAACTGGGGCAAGGCAGCGGGTGACTATCTGCACTTCTGCCAAGCGCAGTTCTCCGGAGTCATTGATGATGTTGAACGGGAAGCTGGCGATGGAGCCATAGTCACCATTCCCAGACCCAGCTGATTCTGCAGCTAGCGATGGGGATGTGGGTCAGAGAATCATCCAACTTACTGTAGAAGGAGGCCATTCAGCCCATCGAGTCTGCACCGGCCCCAGCTGTAGGTAGGCCTCACCTACTCCACGTTGGACCTCGGACATGTGTACCTGCAGTTGGAATGACGCGAAGAGTCCCAAAGTTCACCAATACGCAGAAGGGCCTAATTCCGATCACGAGGCGACCGTTCAGCATTTCCTTGGCCTGCGCTATTTTCCTCTGTACCGTGGCCAACCTCCTCCTGGGTGTCCCAAAAGTGATGGTCTCCCCGGACGATATTTTAGCCACTGGAACCAAACCCGGAGAGGACATGTCATCTCTGGAAGAGGTTTGAAAGGAGTTCAGACATGTGCCATTCTTGTGTACCTACGGTACAGAGGAGCTACGGTTGAACGGGGAGGGGGGGGGAGGCCACCAACCCAGTTGATTTACATGAAACGTTCGGGGTTTGACAGGCCCGGTTGAAAGGTCTCCCGCTTTCACGGATTTGAGGGATTTGAAGGCGGATATTGTGTTTCTTCAGGAGCTGCACCTGACGTTGGGCTCAGTCCATAAGAGGGTCGTTTAGGAGTCTGGTAACAGCGGGGAAGAAGCTGTTTTTGAGTCTGTTCGTGCGTGTTCTCAGACTTCTGTATCTCCTGCCCGATGGAAGAAGTTGGAAGAGTGAGTAAGCTGGGTGGGGAGGGGTCTTTGATGATGCTGCCCGCTTTCCCCAGGCAGCGGGAGGTGTAGATGGAGTCGATGGATGGGAGGCAGGTTCGTGTGATGGACTGGGCGGTGTTCACGACTCTCTGAAGTTTCTTGCGGTCCTGGGCCGAGCAGTTGCCGTACCAGGCTGTGATGCAGCCCGATAGGATGCTTTCTATGGTGCATATCTAAAAATTGGTAACAGTCAATGTGGACATGCTGAGTTTCCTTAGTTTCCTGAGGAAATATAGGCGCTGTTCTGCTTTCTTGGTGGTAGCGTTGACGTGGGTGGACCAGGACAGATTTTTGGAGATGTGCACCCCTAGGAATTTGAAACTGCTAACCATCTCCACCTCGGCCCCGTTGATGCTGACAGGGATGTGTACAGTACTTTGCTTCCTGAACTCAATTACCAGCTCTTCAATTTTACTGAGATTGAGGGAGAGATTGTTGTCGCTACACCACTCCACTAGGTTCTCTATCTCCCTCCTGTATTCGGACTCATCGTTATTCGAGATCCTGCCCACTACGGTTGTGTCGTCAGCAAACTTGTAGATGGAGCTGGAGCCAAATTTTGCCACACAGTCATGTGGGAATGACAAATATAAATTTCTTTACCCGTCAGTCTGGCCTCAATAAAACTCGAGATGGATTTGCAGGCATAGCATTAGTTATTTTATTTGACTTGCAAGTCTGATTCGATCCTCACAGACACAGGACACAGAACCAGTCTCCTATACCCTTGGAAAACGAATGAAGAAGGAGACAAAGGGATTTCTGCAAATACATTCAAATGGCATCAAGTTTCACATACACGATTCCCATCGGTCATCCTATACCCCTCCTGACCTGGCCATACATCCTGATTGGCTCACTTCCCATCCCTTCCTCTGGCCCCCTATTACCCAGCATCCTTTTCTCCTCCGTAGCTGGACACCCCTGCCCCTTGCTTTGCCATGCGTTCTGAAATCCTTTGTCTGTGAACTAACAGAATCAGACCGGCCTATATTTACATTACAATAACTAATATCTCGAAAGTAACTATTTTATATCACATTTGTCATTCCCTCCTTTTATCATTTCATGATAACCGAACTATTCAATCCATAGCTACGGTCCCTCATCTAAAAAGATTCATCGCTGCATTTCCAATTCGTGTTGTAGCCCCCTTCATCCGCTTTACTCTCGTGGATCCTAACAGCAAAGATTCTTGGGGCGTCTATCTGTTCCAGTGCACCCCGCATTCTACCCATCATGCATTTAAGGATGGCTGGGCCCACAAAGATACAGCCAATAGCCACTGCTAAATACATGGCCATATTTATCAACCAGTCCTTCCAACCTCCAAATCCCCAGTTACCCCAAGAGCCAGGATCCTGCATTCCGTCCAGGTAATCCCGTATGCGATCCATAAATTTGGTGATGTTAGCGGTTAAGTCTTGAACTCCCATGATACACTTGCCCTGTACTATGGCGCATACCCCACCCTCACGGACCAGAAGATAGTCAAGAGCATACCGGTTCTGCATTGCAAACAACCGCAGCTACAAGACGCTCAGAATTCCCCACCTGGCTGAGTGGCCCCGGTCGGGTGTGAGAACCTGAGGTTTTTTCCAGTTCTCGCAGAATTCAGCAGAGACTGCCCGGCGTGCTAACTGATTATGCAGCATCCACGCCGATGGGCAGGGGACTGTGGTAGGGACTAGAGTCCCAATAGCAATTTGGCGGGGAAATGGGGGTGACAAAACATTGGTCGCTGTGCCATTAAATAAAAAGTAGTATCCTTGCTCCGTGTACAGGCTAGCATCACAATCAGTATATTGGTTGCGTAGGGATCCCCCAGTAGCCCAGTTTATCCAGCTTTGAAACGCCCATTCGGGCCGCCTAGCAATGCGGAAAGCCCTCGTCCCAACAGTGATATGAGAGACATTCGCTCAGCCACAAAGGAGCTGGAGGCCGGCGTTCAATGGAACGCAGGTGGTGTTGTAACAAACGCATTGGCCAGACGCCTGGGTGATATGAAACCTCCTGTCCGTACAGGTGGGAAACAGACATGTTATATTAGTTTCCACCTCTACCAGCAAACAGCCATATCCTTCACTGCTGAAACAATTCTCGTACGACCGGGAATCCCTATTGGGAGTGAAGTGGCTAGGTATGTACGCCCTCCACCGTTGCAGCCTATCATACTGTGAATGGGAATTATCCCGAGGAAGGGGAAGGCAAATAGCCGGTGGTGCTGAACCCGGATCGTAAGGAAGAGTGACTTGCTCGGGCGGTGGCTCGGAACGCTGACAATGAACCACCGTTTGGGGAGTGCCCCAAAGCGGTGAAACAGAAAATAACCTAGACACCGCTGCGGGGTCCGGGTAGCAGACAACCCGTCCCTGGCCATACAAGCGGTGGTAAATCTGGTAGAAGAGATTCATACTACCCAGGTTTTCCTCAGTTTGGCCTCTAAATGAATTAAGTATATCTCCTGATAACCTACGTTCTAGTTGTACTTCCCTTCTCACACGCCCCGTCCTCTCTCTAGTCCCCCTCTCTCTCTCACAACCTCTTCCTACCCACTCCTGACGGTCTGATTTTACCTATATGGCACCAATCTTAACACATCCAAAATCAAATTTACATGTACTCCAAAAACAAGGCAATGTCCATGTAATGTTCCCTTCCCATCGCAGTACCGGTACAATTGCTTCATGAGTCCTGCATTGTCCGTTAACCTGATGACCTTCCATGAGTCGATACCATGTCCTCGTATATGGGGGCATTGAAGAACATCACCTCTGCATAAACGAAATGTCCTTGTAGCTTGGTTGGGGTTACAAATGTAGATAATATGTCCCTTTTCCATGTCCGTCCCCGATGTCACTCCAAGCGAGGTGAGGCCGTGGTCACACAGGCGGTGCGTAGCCACCCCATCATGCTCCACACCTGTAAAATAGCGCTGGGGAAGGGAAGCAGGTTAATCTGTCCAAGAAAATGAGGCCCGTTATCAGAACTCAACTGAGCTGGTATACTGTACCGGGGAATGATTTCCCGCATTAGAACTTTAACCACAGTAGCAGCTTTATTATTGATAGTCGGATACACCTCGACACATCTACTGAACACATCCACAATGACCAAAACATATTTATAATATTGACAACATTGACACCTTTCCAACTCAATGTAATCCACCTGGAGCGTCTCAAAGGAACCAGTGGGCAACAGGGTTTGCCCCATCCCACAAGGGATACCTTTGCCGGTGTTATATTGCTGACAAATCAAACACCGATTACTGATACTCTGGGCCAACCCCTGCATTTCAGGGTGCCACCAAGTGTCCAGCAACAAATCACTAGTCCCCCGAGCCCCACAATGAGTTGCAAAGTGTACACATTCAGTGACCCATAAAGCCAGTACATCAGGCATACAAGTCTGATGTGCTGGCGTGGTCCATAAAGAGGAAACAGATTCATATGTACAACCTAATCGTTTCCACATTTGTGTATCACTCTCAGGAGCGTCCTCCTGTAACCTTATGACATCTTGGATGGTTGGCATTGACTTGTCAGAAGCAGACGTATTTATAGCAGATCGTTTAGTCTGACCTAACATTTTAGGCACCATCACTTGCTGAATTTGCGCGGCTGTCCGCGCTGCACAATCTGCTTGTTCGTTACCAACGTCAACTGGGGACTTACCGTTTGTATGGGCAGCGCATTTAATGACGGAAATCTGCGCTGGCATAAGGAGGGCCTGTAGTAGGTCATTAACTAAACCCCGGTGGGATATTTGACCACACATAATCATGTCAGGTTGTTCTGACGAAATGTCACTCAAATCGTCCCTTATTGTGGTAGTTTCCTGAATCAAGGCTAAACAGTCGTGGCCAGGTGCGTCTTCATGGACAGGGGGACCACTAAGAAAACAGGCTGGATTGATAGTGGTACAGTGTTTAAATGTCAGACGTGGATTGTTCAAAAGGTATATCTCATACCTATTCTGACGAGCTGCGGTAAGATGCTGAGTCTGCAGTTGCCTCAGTAGTGCGATGACCGAGTGGGAGCTATACACCGTAATATCCTGTTGGAGAGTGAGAGCATGTAACGGCTATGCGATGGCATTGATTGAACGTAAATCCTGTACTAATCGGTACTGGTCTGGTTTGGCTGGTTTAGGCACAGCAAGTATGGGGGTGTTACATTCTGATTGGCAAGGGACCAAAATACCCTGTTGCAACAGCTCTCCGATTAATTTGTCTATAGACGGGGCAGCTTGGGATCTCAAGGGGTATTGCCGAATGGAAGGTAGCTTTACATGATCCTTAATCGTTACCTTTATAGGTGTAACATTTGTCTTTCCCACTTGTGATGGGTATTCCGCCCGGACCTGTGGATTGACATATTCCAAAACATCATGTCCCCAGTGATGCTGCAGTCGAGTGTTAATCGTTTCAGGGACCTCAAAATATTTTATGGCAGTGCCGTCTGGCGTGACTTGAAGTGCGTTCTCTGTTGGATCCGAATGATCCACTGCCCTCCTTACCATAGGCCCCAGATCCCTGGCATGGTACTGGTCGTGGACCTGACGTGTAATATGAGGGCTTACCGAAGCTGACTGTGGCCATAAATGTGGTGGTATTGTAACAAAATCGGCTGTACCTTCTTTTCCCGTGACTGTGGCTGTACCTTTGACTGGCCATTCGATCCCAATTAATGGCCGGTATTTGTCCTCCAACTCCCTGTTTTGTCCCGTTCTGTCATAGGCCAGGGTAACGTGATGCAGTGAATGTTCAATGTCTAACGTCCACCACTGGGGACTGATAGAAATATAGCACTGTTGTCTCATCCTCCATGATTGAACCGTTACCCCTTCGTCTCCGCACTCTAGCTGTAGCTGGAAGATACACAGTAAATCTCAGGCCAACAAGTCACAGTCCAATCCAGTAGTCACTACAAACTGATGATCCGCAGACTTATTCTCGTAAGTGACTATCACAGGTTCAGAAATAGGATACTCACACACCTGTCCTTGGAACCCCGACAAATGCTGGGTGTGGTCGGATAGTGGTAGTCGAAGTTCTGATTGCACAGAAGACATGGCTGCTCCAGTGCCGATTACAAATGGGTGATGTTGATCTCCTATCTGCAGAGAGATAATAGGTCCCCTGTCCGATTGGAGAGTCCTTATGACTAAATTAGCTAGTCAATCCTGTGTTGGGAAAGGGTTTGCCCGGGAGAAGACAGTGGACCTCGTCTGTCCTCCCCTTGGTGGGTACCTCCTCCTTTGGGTCGGGTAGTCTCCTTCTGCTGCCCGTCTTTTAAAGGGGCATTCCTGTTGCCAGTGATCTGCACGGCCGCAATTAAAACATGCATTGCTCCCTCTATATCTGCCCCGTCCTCTTCTCCCAGTAGACCAATGCGGCGCTTGTAAAGCTGTTGGTACATACGGTGGGCCATAAAAAGGAGCTGAGGGTCCATTTGGGTGGGTTTGATATCCTCCCCCTCACTGATCCACCCACTCAAAGTCACAATATTGGGGTTCCAGCTGGTAAGCCACCGTTTCTGCCACTGGTTGGGGGTCTCAGATCATCCTTTTTCATTACATACTCAGTCTTAATCTTTGTAACTGAGCCTCCTTCCTGGCCTACACCCTCCTTATCGGTCTGAATGGATTTAGGTGGTATGCTTGATTGTTTCTGGATAGGATCAGGCCCTTCTCTCGCTGTCCGAGATCGGGTCCTAGAGCTAATTGGGCTTGTGGAACAGAGCCCCCCTTCTCTCTCAGAGAGTGAAGATGGTACCGCAGGGGCTGGAGGGGCTGGCATGATTTGAATCTGGGGAGCAGTGACTGGATATAAATTATGATACTCTGGTGGTTCTGGAATTAGTGCAGACAATGCTACAGGTGCAGTCGGAATCCTAGCCGACCTGGTCAAATTTGTCCAATTCGTCATCTTCTGTCTCTGTCAATGCAAGGCCAGCCATTGAACTACGTAGCCCATTGTTTTGTTTCTTCCCTCTTCACTAATTGGAATCCCCATTTTAAGGGCATTTTCTTGCCAACTTAATAACATGATCTTATCCCTCTCACGTTGACAATATTGTCTCCATAATCTAATTAACTCTTTAGCTTTCATACTTTGGCTCTTTCTTTTTTATTATTATTCTATATATTTATTTTTTTGCCTATTTATAACCAATGGCAATTTTTGCTCCTTGGCAAAATGATTGAAAAGGTTCTAACAGTGTTCTTTTAAAGCTTAAAATGTTTGAAAATTCAAATTGAATTACTGCAACCTGCAAGCTTAGCTCTGATCTCAACTCAGAACTAAATTTACGATTTGCTTAACACAAACTTGTATAACTTTTACAACTTAATTAATTCTTTATCTTAACAATTTTTCTTTTAACAAGTTTTTCTTACATTCACAAAAATGTTGGCTGCTATCAATGAGGGAGCAGTTAGCTGCGGTAATGTATACCGGAGCAAAGTCAACTGTCATCTCCAGATTTACACTTTTTAAAATGGTGTCAGTGTGTTTCTTTAAGTTTCTATTAATTCACAAATAAAATGAGATAAACATTATTTCAAGTAAGTAAAACTTAAGTTTCTGGCAATTTCAATCAATTGCTTTCGAAAATAATAACTTTTATCAAAGGGGTGGAGAAACCCACTGGTTTCCTTTCGTTAATTCAAAACGTAACTTTGCTGGAGTTTCACTGACTCGAAAGAAAGATATCCAATTACACCACAAGCTGCCTGTTATCTCAAGCTGCTATTAACCCTTTGGGAGACTTCTGCTTGAACTAACATGCAGCATCCAGTTTGTTTAAAAATTTATCGTTTCTCGCCACTTCAGTCCAAGGATACAATTTTAGCTTAATCAACTATAGTTTTAAAAACACTCGTGGAACTGAACCATCTTTCCGATGTCCCATCAGTTCATCAACAACACTCGTGCAACTAAACCATCTTCCCGATGTCCCATCAGTTCATCAACAACACTCGTGCAACTAAACCATCTTCCCGATGTCCCATCAGTTCCACAATTAACACAAAACTGAACTATCAATTATGATATCCCATCAGTTTAATTTTCTAATCCCCAGACTGACCGTTGATTTCGTCGAGATGATCTTTCCGTACCAACCGCGAGTGACCAGACCAATCAGACCGTAAGAAGAGGGGAAAAATCAATGCGCGGTCATTATCCAGCAATACATTGTGGGCCCCTTTTTCCACTCTCCTTTTGTCCATAATCAGTCTAATTCTGAGTTCGCAGCTGGCCAATGACCATCTTGAGAAATCCCGGGTTTCGGCACCAAATGACAAATATAAATTTCTTTACCCGTCAGTCTGGCCTCAATAAAACTCGAGATGGATTTGCAGGCATAGCATTAGTTATTTTATTTGACTTGCAAGTCTGATTCGTTTCACACAGGCACAGGACACAGAACCAGTCTCCTGGACCCCTGGAAAACGAATGAAGAAGGAGACAAAGAGATTTCTGCAAATACATTCAAATGGCATCAAATTTCACATACACGATTCCCATAGGTCATCCTATACCCCTCCTGACCTGGCCATACATCCTGATTGGCTCACTTCCCATCCCTTCCTCTGGCCTTCTATTACCCAGCATCCTTTTCTCCTCCTTAGCTGGACACCCCTGCCCCTTGCTTTGCCATGCGTTCTGAAATCCTTTGTCTGTGAACTAACAGAATCAGACCGGCCTATATTTACATTACAATAACTAATATCTCGAAAGTAACTATTTTATATCACATTCGTCATGTACAGGGAGTAGAGTAGGGGCTAAGTTTGCAGCCATGTGGGGCCCCGGTATGGAGGATTATCGTGGAGAAGTGTTGGTGTTTATTCTTACTGATTGGGGTCCATGGGTCAGAAAGCCGAGGATCCAGTTGCAGAGGAAGGAGCCACGTCTTTGATCGGAGCTTGGCTGGGATTATGGCGTTGAAGGTGGAGCTGTAGTCAATGAATAGGAGTCTGACATAGATGTCTCCTTGTTGTCGAGATGCTCCAGGGATGAGTGTAGTACCAGGGAGATGGCGTCTGCTGCAGAGATATGCGCATTGCAGCGGATCAAGGCATTCTGGGAGTGTGGAGTTTATGCGCTTCATGACCGACCTCTCGAAGCACTTCACAATGATCGATGTCAGGGCCACCGGACGGTAGTCATTGAGGCACGTTGCCTCGTTCTTCTTTAGCACCGGTATGATAATGATAATCTTTATTGTCACAAGTAGGCTGAAATTAACGCTGCAATGAAGCTACTGTGAAAATCCCCAAGTCGCCACATTCCGGCGCCTGTTCGGGTACACAGAGGGAGAATTCAGAATGTCCGATTCACCCAACAGCACGTCTTTCGGGACTTGTGGGAGGAAACCGGAGCACCCGGAGGAAACCCACGCAGACACGGGGAGAACGTGCAGACTCCGCACAGACAGTAACCCAAGCCGGGAATCGAACCTGGGACCCTGGCGCTGTGAAGCAACAGTGCTAACCACTGTGCTGTCGTGCTACAGACGGCGGTCTTCTTGAAGCAGGTGGGAACCTCGGAGCGGAGTACGGACTGGTTAAAGAGGTCCTGGAACACCCGCCAATTGGTCCGCGCAGGTTGGAGTGCAGGACCAGGGACACCGTCAGGACCTGTTGCTTTCCGAGGGTTCACTTTCAAGAAGGCCGATCTGGCTGTGACGGTGGGTATGGGTGTGCCCGGGGCTGCTGGGGCAGGTGACAACAATTTGTTGGTTTCTTGCTCGAAGCATTGAGTTCATCGGGGAGGGATGCGCTGCTGCTGGCGATACTGCTCGGCCTCGCTTTGTAGCCCGTTATGTTGTTTAAGCCTGGCCACAACCGACGAGAGTCCGAGTTGTTAGTCTGTGACTCTAGCTTAGTCAGTATTGTCTCTTGGCGTCACTGATGACTTTGAGGAGGTGGTACCTCGATTTCTTGACTCGGTCAGGGTCGCCTGCCTTGACCACCTCAGACACAGACTTCAGTAGGGAGTGGATCTCCCGATTAAACCCTGGTTTCTGATTGGGGATCGTACGTACTACCTTCTTTGGCATGCAATCTTCGACACACTTACTGATGGAGTCTGTGATGGTGGTGCCACTGAAGGAGGGGCAGGGGCTCTGTCATGATATCCGTATTAACATATCATGGGTGCAATCACACACACACACTGATGGGCAGGTAGACGGACCAATCAACACATACACAACATCGCAGCCAATCACCAGTGAGAGCACACGCAGTATAAAACAGGGAACACCACAGTTCCCGCTCATCCTACCAGGAGATAGCTCAGAGCACAGAGCTCACAGCGTGCCTCTCAGACATACACCATGTGCTGAGTGCCTGACCAAGATAGTGCTAGGGCTGGGTCCACAGGTTAGCTGGTGAAGTACGAACCACAGACAGAAGTTAATAGTTATTATTGTACAGAATAATAAAACAGAGTTGTGCCATCTACAACCGTGTTGGTTCGTTTGTGTATCGGAACACCCAACACGACATGGTACCAGGAGTGGAAACTCGCCAGCGACTGTGAGACCTACCTGCACCTCTTCAGAGATCCGCCATCCTGCGCCATGGACACCATCAGCCCGCAGCAGCTGCTCCAAGTCGCTGGAAATCTCGGCGTCAACCTGCGTCCTCCATGAAAACGCGACCAGCCAGTACTCCCAATTCCAGGCGGCCGAATCGGCACGGCAGAGGTCCTACGAGGCCAAGCGGGTCCAGTCGATCGAGTTCCTCCCGGCCCGCGGCCCGGATGAGGGCGGCCATTTTGTGCGCTTTCCGAGGCCTCCCGCGCTTGAACGCACCAAAAGAGGGGACATCGACGCAGAGGGACGTGATGCGCAGGCGCGCTCTACGCAGGACCGCACCGCGCATGCGCGGTGGTGCAATGAACGCCATGACGTCACGACGTGCGGCAACTGTGGATCCGCACACTTAAAGCGGCAATGTCCAGCCAAAACGCTACAATGCCTCCACTGTGGCAAGATGGGCCACTACGCTGCCTGCTGTCGAGCAGCTCAACCTGCCAACGCTCCCCAATTCCGCCAGCCTGGCAGGGACGTGCGGGCCATTCACCCTCCATACACCGAGTTATACCCTGACGACGTACAGACCGGTGATACCGACGAACGGGAACCCTTCCGCGTTGCGGTAATAGACAGGAACCGGATGTCCCCAAGTAGGAGCCACCAGCCGATGCCAGTGCACAGCGTTAATCCGGGTGATGAATGGTGTGCCACCCTAACGGTCAACCAATCACCAATCACATTCCGCTTAGACACTGCTGCCTCCGCCAATCTCCTCGCACGGTCAGCCTTCCACACCTTGAAGGTCAAACCACCGATTCGGCAATCCCGCTGTCAGCTGGTCGATTACAACGGGAACGTTATCCCGGCCATGGGGTCCTGCCAGCTCGAGGTTGCACACAATTCACATCCAGCCACACTGTCCTTTGAGATAGTTGGATCCTCGAAGGACTCTCTGCTCGGCTCACAGGCGTGCAAGATCCTCCACCTCGTTCAGCGGGTACACGCTCTGTCTCCAGAAAGCACGTCCGATTTCCCAGATGCGGACATTAGGGCGCAGCTCAACTCACTCCTCGCCCACAACCAGGAGGTTTTCGAGGGCATGGGCACACTGCCCTACACTTACAGAATACGGCTCAAACCGGACGCCACCCCAGTCATTCACGCACCTCGTAGAGTCCCAGCACCACTCAGGGACCGCCTCAAGCAGCAGCTGCAGGATCTCCAGGACCAAAGGAGTGCTTTCCCGGGTCACGGAGCCCACGCCATGGGTCAGCTCCATGGTGTGCGTAAAAAAGCCCTCCGGCGAGCTCCGGATCTGCATCGACCCGAAAGACCTGAACAATAACATCATGAAGGAACACTACCCCATTCCCAAACGGGAAGGAATCACGAGCGAAATGGCCCGGGCGAAAATTTTCACCAAGCTTGATGCTTCAAAGGGTTTTTGGCAGATTCAACTGGATCAGTCCAGCAGGAAGCTGTGCACTTTCAACACTCCCTTTGGCAGATACTGCTACAATAGGAGTGTTCTTTTGGCCAAACTGAGCTAAAGTTTCTGGGGGACCACATATCCCGGTCAGGGGTGCGTCCGGATGCCGACAAAGTGGCAGCCATCACAGCCATGCCGCAGCCGGCAGACAAGAAGGCAGTGCTACGCTTTCTCGGGATGGTCAGCTTCCTGGGGAAGTTCATTCCCAACCTTGCCTCGCACACAACGGCTCTTCGCCACCTGGTGTAGAAGACTACGGAGTTCGAGTGGCTGCCCGCACACCAGAAGGAATGGGAGGACCTCAAATTTAAGCTCACCACCGCCCCGGTATTGGCGTTCTTCGACACTACTCGGGACACAAAGATCTCGACTGATGCCAGCCAGTCCGGCATTGGGGCGGTACTCCTGCAACGGGACGACACTGCATCATGGGCCCCGGTTGCCTATGCCTCGCGGGCCATGATCCCCACTGAACAGCGCTATGCGCAGATTGAGAAGGAGTGCCTGGGCTTGTTAACCGGCATCGACAAATTCCACGACTATGTGTGTGGCCTTCCGCAGTTCACTGTGGAGGCCGACCATCGCCCCCTGGTCGGCATCATTCAGAAGGACCTCAACGAGATGGCCCCTCGCCTCCAGCGCATTCTGCTCAAGCTCCGGAGGTACGACTTCCAACTTGTCTACACCCCGGGAAAGGACCTCATCATCGCGGATGCCCTGTCCAGAGCTGTGAGCCCACCGCCCGAATCGGAGGGGTTCATTTGTCGTCGATGCACAAGTAGCCTTCACATCGGCCAATCTGCCGGCTAATGATGCAAGTCTGGCCCGTATTCGCCGGGAGACTGCGGCTGACCCCCTTCTACAACGTGTGATGCGCCTCATGACGGAAGGGTGGCTGAAGGGGCAGTGCCCACAATTCTACAATGTCCGGGACGACTTGGCCGTCATTGATGGTGTCCTCCTAAAGTTGGACCGGATTGTGATCCCACACACAGCATGCACTGGCTAGTCCTCGAACAATTACACGAAGGCCATCTCGGGGTTGAAAAGTGCAGGCGGAGGGCCCGAGAAGCTGTGTACTGGCCGGGCATCAGCGACGACATCGCCAACATGGTGCTCAACTGCCCCACCTGCCAGAGGTTTCAGCCGGCGCAACCCCCTGAGACGCTTCAGCCCCATGAGTTGGTCACGTCCCCCTGAGCGAAGGTGGGTGTGGACCTCTTTCATGCGCTCGGCAGTGACTATGTCATTATAATTGACTATTTTTCCAATTATCCAGAGGTCATACGCCTGCACGATTTGACATCATCAGCTGTCATCAGAGCATGCAAAGAAACCTTCGCTCGCCATGGAATTCCGCTCACCGTCATGTCGGACAATGGGCCCTGTTTTGCGAGCCAAGAATGGTCTTCTTTTGCCGCTTCATACGGCTTCACACACGTGACGTCCAGCCCTTTGCATCCCCAGTCGAATGGCAAGGCGGAAAAGGGCGTCCATATCGTGAAGCGGCTCCTCTGCAAGGCCGCTGATGCCGGATCTGACTTCTGTTTAGCCCCGCTGGCCTATCGCTCGGCCCCACTGTCCACGGGCCTCTTGCCGGCCCAGCTGGTGATGGGTCGCGCCCTCAGGACCACTGTGCCGTCCATTCATGTTCCTAAACCCGACCATGCTCCAGTATTGCGAAGGATACAACAACAGCGTGCTCAGCAGAAGGTGGCACATGCCGCTCGGGCGACTGATCTTCCTGCCCTGGCGCCTGGAGACAACGTCCGCATACGCCTACCGGAGGGTGGCTGGTCGGCAACCGCCGAGGTTCTCCGCCGCGTGGCTCCCCGCTCGTTCCTGGTTCGCATGCCTGATGGCTCCATTCGCCGGCGTAATCGGCGGGCCCTTCGGCTGCTTCCGCGCTCGCTCCGTGATCATGCGCCGGTGCCACGCCCTCCTGTTGTCCCTGATGTCGACTTCGTGGAGCTTCCTGCCACTCTGCCTATTCCTCTATCGTCCGTGGCCAGGCCCATTCCTCAGCCGGTGGATCCTGACCCACCCTTGAGGCGGTCAACCCGAATTCGGCGCCCACCTACTAGGCTGGACGTACGAGCCTGTTTGCACATTGGACTCACTGGATTGTTGTGCAATACTGTTAACGTGTTTCGTTCCAGGAGTTCTCTTTTGATATTTGATGATTGCACTTGTTCTGTTTGTGGTACAACCTCGTTGCTCTGTTACACCTGACACCTTCCTCTGTATATAGTTTAGCCCCATGTACATGTTGTAAATACTGCACACACATACTCAGCCGCACTCAGTACACACCAATATGTATTGCCATGTAGGCACATATCCTTGTGAAAAGGGGGGATGTCATGATATCCACATTAACATATCATGGGTGCAATCACACACACACTGATGGACAGGTAGATGGACAAACCAACACACACATAGCATCACAGCCAATCACCAGTGAGAGCACACGCGCTATAAAACAGGGAACACCACAGTTCCAGCCCATTCCACCAGGAGATAGCTCAGAGCACAGAGCTCACAGCGTGCCACTCAGACAAACACCATGTGCTGAGTGCCTCACTAAGATAGTGCAAGGGCTGGGTCCACAGGTTAACTGGTGAAGTACGAACCACAGACAGAAGTTAACAGTTGTTATTGTACAGAACAATAAAACAGAATTGTACCATCTACAACCGTGTTGGTTCGTTTGTGTATCGGGACACCCAACACCACAGGCTCCTGGTGCAGTTTGGGCTGGCGTCCACGGGAAAGGCAGTGGGGCAACTGCGTAGAGGCAGGGGGACGGTGTAGGGGTACGGGGAGAAAGCCAGCAGGAAGCTCGCTCACAAGCTGAGGAAGCGGCTGGCGGTGAGGGAGATCGGGAAGGTGAGAGAGGCTAGGGATACGGTGCTGTCGGAGCCAGAGGGGGCGAAAGAGGTTCTCGAGGCCTTGTACGGGATATTGTATTACTCGGAGCCTCCAGTGAGGCAGGGATGAGGTATTTTTGGGATGGGCTGGAGTTTCCGAGAGTGGAGGGGGTTAAGGTGCCGGAGATGGGGTTGAGGGAGGCGATGGACCGCGTGGGGCCGATGCGGGAGGGGAAGGCTCCGGGCCTGGATAGGTTCCCAGTCGAGTTCTATAACAGGTTTGATTGGAGCTGGGGCCCCGGATAGTCGAGATGTATAGCGAGCCGATGGAGAGCGAAGAGCTCCTCCCCCACGCTGCCTAAGTCTTCGATATCGCTTATTTTAAAGGAAGATGCGGAACAGCGTGGATCATACCGTCCCATCTCGCTGTCGAACGTAGATGCAAAGTTGTTGACGGAGGTGCTGGCGACACGGATTGAGGATTGTGAGCCGGGGGTGATTGAGGAGGATTGTGAGCCGGGGGTGATTGAGGAGGATCGAGGATTGTGAGCCGGGGGTGATTGAGGAGGATTGAGGATTGTGAGCCGGGGGGTGATTGAGGAGGATTGAGGATTGTGAGCCGGGGGTGATTGAGGAGGATTGAGGATTGTGTCCCGGGGGTGATTGAGGAGGATTGAGGATTGTGTGCCGGGGGTGATTGAGGAGGATTGAGGATTGTGTCCCGGGGGTGATTGAGGAGGATTGAGGATTGTGTCCCGGGGGTGATTGAGGAGGATTGAGGATTGTGTCCCGGGGGTGATTGAGGAGGATTGAGGATTGTGAGCCGAGGGTGATTGAGGAGGATTGAGGATTGTGTCGCGGGGGTGATTGAGGAGGATTGAGGATTGTGTCCCGGGGGTGATTGAGGAGGATTGAGGATTGTGAGCCGGGGGTGATTGAGGAGGATTGAGGATTGTGAGCCGGGGGTGATTGAGGAGGATTGAGGATTGTGAGCCGGGGGTGATTGAGGAGGATTGAGGATTGTGAGCCGGGGGTGATTGAGGAGGATTGAGGATTGTGTGCCGGGGTGATTGAGGAGGATTGAGGATTGTGTCCCGGGGGTGATTGAGGAGGATTGAGGATTGTGAGCCGGGGGTGATTGAGGAGGATTGAGGATTGTATCCCGGGGGTGATTGAGGAGGATTGAGGATTGTGAGCCGGGGGTGATTGAGGAGGATTGAGGATTGTGTCCCGGGGGTGATTGAGGAGGATTGAGGATTGTGAGCCGGGGGTGATTGAGGAGGATTGAGGAATGTGTCCCGGGGGTGATTGAGGAGGATTGAGGATTGTGTCCCGGGGGTGATTGAGGAGGATTGAGGATTGTGTCCCGGGGGTGATTGAGGAGGATTGAGGATTGTGTCCCGGGGGTGATTGAGGAGGATTGAGGATTGTGTCCCGGGGGTGATTGAGGAGGATTGAGGATTGTGAGCCGGGGGTGATTGAGGAGGATTGAGGATTGTGAGCCGGGGGTGATTGAGGAGGATTGAGGATTGTGTCCCGGGGGTGATTGAGGAGGATTGAGGATTGTGAGCCGGGGGTGATTGAGGAGGATTGATGATTGTGTCCAGCGGGTGATTGAGGAGGATTGAGGATTGTGAGCCGGTGGTGATTGAGGAGGATTGAGGATTGTGAGCCGGGGGTGATTGAGGAGGATTGAGGATTGTGAGCCGGGGGTGATTGAGGAGGATTGAGGATTGTGTCCCGGGGGTGATTGAGGAGGATTGAGGATTGTGAGCTGGGGGTGATTGAGGAGGATTGAGGATTGTGAGCCGGGGGTGATTGAGGAGGATCGAGGATTGTGAGCCGGGGGTGATTGAGGAGGATTGAGGATTGTGTCCCGGGGGTGATTGAGGAGGATTGAGGATTCTGTCCCGGGAGTGATTGAGGAGGATTGAGGATTGTGAGCCGGGGGTGATTGAGGAGGATTGAGGATTGTGTCCCGGGGGTGATTGAGGAGGATTGAGGATTGTGAGCCGGGGTTGATTGAGGAGGATTGAGGATTGTGTCCCGGGGGTGATTGAGGAGGATTGAGGATTGTGTCCCGGGGGTGATTGAGGAGGATTGAGGATTGTGAGCCGGGGGTGATTGAGGAGGATTGAGGATTGTGTCCTGGGGGTGATTGAGGAGGATTGAGGATTGTGTCCCGGGAGTGATTGAGGAGGATTGAGGATTGTGAGCCGGGGGTGATTGAGGAGGATTGAGGATTGTGAGCCGGGAGTGATTGAGGAGGATTGAGGATTGTGAGCCGGGGGTGATTGAGGAGGATTGAGGATTGTGAGCCGGGTGTGATTGAGGAGGATTGAGGATTGTGAGCCGGGAGTGAATGAGGAGGATTGAGGATTGTGAGCCGGAGGTGATTGAGGAGGATTGAAGATTGTGAGCCGGGGGTGATTGAGGAGGATTGAGGATTCTGTGCCGGGGGTGATTGAGGAGGATTGTGAGCCGGGGGTGATTGAGGAGGATTGAGGATTGTGAGCCGGGGGTGATTGAGGAGGATTGAGGATTCTGTGCCGGGGGTGATTGAGGAGGTTTGAGGATTGTGAGCCGGGGGTGATTGAGGAGGATTGAGGATTCTGTGCCGGGGGTGATTGAGGAGGATTGAGGATTGTGTCCCGGGGGTGATTGAGGAGGATTGAGGTTTGTGAGCTGGGGGTGATTGAGGAGGATTGAGGATTGTGAGCCGGGGGTGATTGAGGAGGATCGAGGATTGTGTCCCGGGGGTGATTGAGGAGGATTGAGGATTGTGAGCCGGGGGTGATTGAGGAGGATTGAGGATTGTGAGCCGGGGGTGATTGAGGAGGATTGAGGATTGTGAGCCGGGGGTGATTGAGGAGGATTGAGGATTCTGAGCCGGGGGTGATTGAGGAGGATTGAGGATTGTGAGCCGGGGGTGATTGAGGAGTGTTGAGGATTGTGTCCCGGGGGTGATTGAGGAAGATTGAGGATTGTGTCCCGGGTGTGATTGAGAAGGATTGAGGATTGTGAGCCGGGGGTGATTGAGGAGGATTGAGGATTGTGTCCTGGGGGTGATTGAGGAGGATCGAGGATTGTGAGCCGGGGGTGATTGAGGAGGATTGAGGATTGTAAGCCGGGGGTGATTGAGGAGGATCGAGGATTGTGAGCCGGGAGTGATTGAGGAGGATTGAGGATTGTGTCCCGGGGGTGATTGAGGAGGATTGAGGATTGTGAGCCGAGGGTGATTGAGGAGGATTGAGGAATGTGTGCCAGAGGTGACAGCAGTTGGCAGTACCACAGAGGGCCATTCCATCCTGAGAATGTCCCGGTATTGTCTAAACCTACCGGGAAATGTTCCAGCGCCAGTGTCGGTAAAGATTGGGTTTGCCAGCGAGTTACCATATTGTATGTCAGCCTTCATGCTGATCTGAGTATCATGGACTTCAATGGGCACCCAATGCCCATGGACCTGAATGCCCCATTGCCAACTTCCAGGGCTACCATTGACCAGAAACAGGACTGCACTAACCATAGTAATACTGTGGCTACCAGGGCCAGTCAGAGGCTGGAAATCCTGCGGAGAGTAACTCACCTCCTGACCCCCCCCCCAAAGCCTGTCCACCATCGACAAGGCACAAGTCAGGAGTGTGAGGGAATACTCTCCACTTGCCTGGGTGAGCGCAGCTCCAACAACACTCGAGAAGCTCGACACCATCCAGGACAAAGCCGCCCCGCTTGATTGCTCCCCTTCCACAAACATTCACTCCCCCCCTCCACCGACGCACAGTGTCAGCCGTGTGTCCCATCTACAAGATGCACGGCAGGAACTCGCCAAGTCTCCGAAACGCCTTTATTATGTATTACCTTGCTGAATCCCGCCTTTTACCCATCAGGCTTTGCTGTGTCTCCATGGATACCCATCGGGCCTACCTTTCCAGCCAGGATGGAGAGAGCGCGCCCCCGCCCACGCAGCGGGACGTTTGTCAAGTTTCCGTGAACCTTTGTTTCATTTGGGCCCCTGTCAGGAACGGCCCCTTTTAATTTCCCCCTGAGTTTGTTTCTTTCAGTATAATTAGCTGATTGACCTCAAAAGAGTTCAGGTGAGTGCAGGTCTGTGAGGATAAAAGGTGCTGCTCCCTGGTGGACAGGATGGTTCAGTTGTTTGGCATCATGGGGGATTTTGGAGTGAGGGTTTTGGTCCTGGTGTTTGTTGGAGCTGTTCATTCCTCTGATACTTGGCAACGGTTTCGAGGACAGAGGTTTCCATGGAGCAGAGTCAACGCCTCCCCTGGGCCTCAGCGACTCCCTCCTCCTGGGCCTCCCTTTGCTTCCCATTTCCGTGTGTCTGAGGGTCAAAGTGTGTCTCCGCTGCAGACTGTGACGGTGCAGTGCGGAGAGGACAAGCTGCTGGTCTGGGCCCAGCTGGATTTATTTGGAACCGGGCACCTGATTCAAGCTGCTGACCTGACCCTGGGGTCAGCAGGCTGTCGGCCAACCAGGATCTACTCTCAGAACCACACTGCCCTCTTTGACTATGGACTCCATGAGTGTGGCAGCAGATTGCAGGTAATGTCAATCCTCCACTCTGGCTGGAAGCTGGGGATTGTTCCCCGCTCTTCATTCCAACACTTGGTGAGATGTCATTGATTATTGAGGAGATAGCTGTGTCCTGCTTCATAAACCCCCCAGACTAGCTTTCTATTCTGCGTTGTACTTTGCTTCCACTGCTCTCTGTCTCAAACCTTGTGACATCAACCCCATTGTTCTGGAAGCTTCTCTTTGGTTTCTCCAAGCTTTTCCTCTTGTTTTCAGCTCCATTTCCCCCTTGTTCAGATCAATTGAACTGAGGGTTCAATTTCAGTCCAGGTTTAATCCAATTGGGTTGGGTGTTAATGGACAGAATTGATTGAAATAGATTGGACTAAAGGAGGAACTCCACACTTCCCCAGTCATTGGGATCAACGAGGCCCTGGATTAAAACTGTTCTATTTCCAGGATTCATATTGTCAATTTGTGGTTCCTTTTCCTGTTCACTGAAGCTGTCCTTTTTATTGAATCAATTCCCTGTTAATTGGTCCTGGTCTTGTGCTATTGTGCGCTCTCGCTCTCTCTCTCGCTCTCTCTCTCTCTCTCTCTCCTTGTATAAATTGCTTGAGGTTGCCGAGCAACACCAATAACAGATGAGGCCTTGCGGCCCCTCGAGCCTGTTCCCCGTTCATTAAGATGAGGACTGAACGTCCCACAACATCCCATGTCCCTGGGCTCCCAACATGATTCCCTTGATGCCCAAAAGTAAGTCCATCTGTCCTGAATATCCTCGGTGACTGAACATTCCCAACTCTCTGGGATAGGGAATTCCAAAGATTCAGGAGTTGCATAATGAAGAAATTCCTTGTCGGGTTTGTCCTAAATGACTGACCCCTGACCTGAGATGCCCCTAATACACACCAGCTGTGGGGACAGCAGCCTCTTTGCACCGCCCCTGTCAATCCCCCTGAGAATTGTTTAAACTGGATGGGATGAGTTCATTGTTGACCCCTGTGTAGAACTTTCTCATTTCAGACCAGTTCTTTCCTTAACCTGCTGTCTTTCAGATGTCTGGAGATTTCCTGATCTACTCCACCCACCTGAGCCACCGCCCAGAGTATCCTGGATCTGTCATTGTGAGAACGAATGGAGCGCTCGTTCCCATTGAGTGTCGTTACTTTAGGTGAGAAGCTTTACTCTATTCTCTAAAATCCACAGCTGCTGGGGTTCTCTGAAGTTGTCTTAATGACTCTGCTGTCTTTCCAGGAAGGGCAATGTGAGCAGTAACCCCATCAGGCCCACCTGGATCCCATTCAGCTCCACCAGGTCTGGAGAAGGGAGTCTGTCATTCTCCCTGCGCCTAATGAATGGTACGTGATGGGTGGACGGGGCAGTGATTTCCTGTCTTCACTCTCTGGGAGTGACATCCACTGTCTCTAACCCTTGGTCCTCTTGTTCTTCAGGGGACTGGCTTACAGAGCGCACTTCCACTGTCTACCACCTGGGTGACCTCATTCACATCGAGGCCTCGGTGTCCATGACCAACCACATGCCCCTGAAGCTCTACATTGACCGCTGTGTAGCTACATTGAGCCCAGACCAGGACTCCACCCCGAGATACAGCATCATTGACCACAATGGGTAAGGAGCTCTCTGCTTTCTCCAGCTGCTCCCATCTCACTGGCTTCACTTATTCACCTGGTGCCCCTCTTTTTTTAATCTTCAGTTGCCTCCTGGACAGCGAAGCTGAAGACTCCTTTTCGACCTTTGTGTTGCCAAGAGGCGAGCGGGAGGTGGACAAGCTCCGGTTTGACCTGGATGCGTTCCGTTTCTTTGGAGATGACCGTTCCTTGGTAAGAGGAAGCTGATCATGGGGATCTCTGGTGTTGGGAGGGAGTCGCTAAATAACGACTTGTGTTGGTGTCCCTCAGATTTTCATCACCTGCCACCTGAAAGTAGCTCCCGCAGATCGGAGAGATTCCAGGAACAAAGCTTGTACTTTCCAGAAGATGCAGAATGTGTGAGTCTCTCTCTCTCTCTCTCGGGGAGGGGTTTGTGGAGAAGTGATGCACAACCTGGTTGCCTGACTGACATTTTCTCATTTAGTTGGGCCCCATTGGAGGAATGGAGCGTTGACATTTGTGCCTGTTGCCGTGTGGGTAACTGTGCCCCGCGGGAGCTGCGATTCGGATCCAGAGGAAGGAGAGATCTTGTAGCTGAAGCTGGTAGGACATTGATCCTCTAGATGTTGGAGGTTCCCCCTTTCCCCCCTCTCTAACTGGAATGTCTGATATTGCAGAGAGCGAAGCTGGATTGAAGTGGGAGGCTGAGGCCTCACTCGGACCCCTGCTCATTCTGGACACCGATGTGACCAACCTGGCGATGGCCTCCCCGAATGAGGGAAGGATGCAGGAGGGGCCTCCAGGTGGGGAGCTGTCCGTTTGCTGCTTTCCATCTTCCCCTCGGTGTTTCCGTCACTAACCATTGGTTTCTCATTGGGTTTTGTAGGTGTGGAGTCTCGCGTGGTCCTGACCCTGACTGTGACGGCCGTCTCTCTCATCTCGGCTTCCTTGATCGCCTTGTTCCTGTACAGGAAACGCAAACCAACTCTGTTCAGCCAGTGATCTAATCATCAATAAAGCCCTGATTCCTTGTGACTGGGATCTGTCTGGTCTGTTGTTTTTCCCCAGTCCATGGAAATAATGGCTGGGGCCTGTGCTCCAAGCCCCCAAGATCCACATCCCCTTGAAGGGTTCTTCTACTTGAGGAGAGGGTAGTTTTTAATGGGGGCTGTTAATTTTCTGGCTCTATTCCAGTTCGCCCCGTCCCCTGGCACCCAATATGGCAGAGGGGGAGTGAGTGGGTCTCGGACCCCCTGGTGGGGTTGTTTATTGGGGTTGTCTCCTCTCCAGGGTGATATTTGCCCCCTGAAGAGTGGGCACACTATATTCCCAGGGTCATGTTCGTGCTTTGCTGGAACCATGGTTTGGTCCACACTGGGAGGGGGTAAGGATGTTGTTTGATCAGGCTTTCTGTTTGGAGCATTTAATTGCCTGACTGTTAACTGAATCTCAAAGCCTGTCTTGTGGGGTGGCGTTGACCTCTGCTGGTTTCCAGAGATCTGAGCAGGTGTCTGAATTTCATCAGGATTCTGAAATCCTGAGCTTATAGGTAAGTCCAGACGGATGGTTTTCAACCTGGGCAGATGTAACAATGGCCTCTTCCGATTGAGCTCCCACACCTGGATTTGGCAATCTTGACATTTAAATAGCAGAGGTGACATCTTGTTCTGACCAGGCTTGAAGTTTTTGCCCAAGAATGAAGACTGGGGCTTAAGAGCTGAGTGTGAATCTTCCTGGTCGAAGATTGATCTGAGGTGTTGAAACTTTGGATTTTGTTTGTTACGTGTGCTGAGGTACAGTAACATGTATGTTTCTGCGAGCCACTCAACAGATCACCAAGTACGTGAAAAGAAAATACATAATGGGGCAACACAAGGTACACAATGTAGCTACATAAGCACTGGCATCGGATGAAGCATCCAGGGTGTAGTGTTAATGAGGTCAGTCCATAAGAGGGTCATTTAGGAGTCTGGGGACAGTGGGGAAGAAGCTGTTTGAGTCTGTTCGTGCGTGTTCTCAGACTTCTGTATCTCCTGCCCGATGGAAGAAGTCGGAAGAGTGAGTAAGCCGGGTGGGAGGGGTCTTTGATTATGCTGCCCGCTTTCCCCAGGCAGCGGGAGGTGTAGATGGGAGTCAATGGATGGGAGGCAGGTTCGTGTGATGGACGGGGCTGTAGTTCCCCTGTAGGGAATTGAGAACTAGGTTAGCTGACCTCCAACTGAACCAGTCCATTGGGAACACGAGTGGAAAAGGGTTTCCTTTACTCCACAACAGGCTGGTGTTGGGTGGCACTGTGTTTCCGTGTCTCTTGCAGGCGTTGAAACCACAACCCAGAAATGTCGCACGGGGACAGCTTCGTAAGAGGGGGAACCAGTCTCACTGTTTATACCTGACCAGTGGGATTGTCCTTGTGCCGCGTCAGTCACCCTGACTGCCACCTATGCCTGTGCGAGTCTCTCTCCTGTTGATGGTGGAATGTCAGCCGGGAGTGCCCCACTCGTGCAACTTCACGAGAGAGAAAGAGGGACCACAGTTTATCTTTGACCAGTCGCCCCTCGAGTGAGCGGGTACGAAGTGCTCTGGTCCCGTTTTGATCCTCTACTACGGAATGTGCTGGCAATTATTGTGACTCAACCAGAGCGGACAGTGAAAGGAAGGTGAGACCACAACAATGGTAAATTTCTTCCAGAAAATTAGGCTTCACAACTCCGACTGTAACACAAACACCGGTTATGAAAACACTCAGAAGCAAGAAGCTAAACGGTGTATTGAAAACTCTTATCCTTGCACAAGTTTACTTGGGCACACGCTAACCGAGTTTCTGTGGGCTGAAGGAATATACTCACCGCTCCCGGGAGAATGGCTGAACAAGCACCGGGTTCTTTCCCTCTTCCTCAAACCTGATTGGTCCGTTTGGCTGCTGGGAGTTGGCACTTCCTCAAACCTGATTGGTCTGTTTGGCTGCTGGGAGTTGATCCTGCTGGCCTGTCTCCTCGGCAGGAATCTTTCGTGGTCTGTGTCGCCTGGGTATTCGTGATCTTCTGCCCTGTAAATGTTCTCCCGCTCGGGTCTCCTTGGTCGTAATCTAATCCCTGTGACGTTCTCCAGTCACCTCCTGCCCTTCACATCTGACCTCTGCCTTAGTCCTGAGATCCTTTGTAGTTTGCCATGCTGCCTGCCTGCTGGCAGACATTTGGTTTGGACAGTTTTCTGTACAGCGTTTGTCCTTTTTCAAAGTGGAATAATATCCTTTTCTAATTCTTGTCCAGTTTTTCTCAGCTGATTTGAGTTGCATTAACTTCACAATCTGTCTCACCCAGAGACTGTAAGCGACTCTCATCAGCCTCCGAAACAGTATTCCCAACCATCCCTTATTTCTAAACTTCAAATGAATGTGACAACAAAGTAATGCTTCCTTTAGCAGAAGGAACTATGTATACACGTGGGAAAGACTTCATGACTGCAGTTGTAGTCATGTCGGCTGTTTCTGTGTGCTTCGATTAACCATTCTCTGAAGTTTTGGGGTGTTCCCCAGCTGTTTAAACCTGCAGTTTGTTATCGACAAGTATATCACAATTTGCAGATTCTGCGAGGTGATTCTGATCCAGGCTGGGGTCCCTACCCATCCTCCAAATCCCACCAGTCCTGTGTTTTCATCTTCCATACCTTGGGTCTTTTTGCTGTAAGGGTATCGAGGCTTGAATCAACTCCACTGCGGCCAGCTGTTCTGTGAGCCCCTCCTTTTTAAAGGGGGGGGTGTTATACCCAAAATGGGCAACGTGTTCTTGTCGGTTTGTGACGTTCTCCTGTGCCGTGATGGGTCCTATTCGTTGGTGTGTCACATGAACTTCCGCCCTGGGTTTAAAACGACCTGCTGGGTGATATTGGGCACCACTGCTGTGGTCCATGCTGGGCACTGGTGGTGACACAGTAAGTCCCACCCCCAGGTGTGCCCCCTGTGGAGGGACGTGACCATTGTGTCGAACATGTACGCTCCCCCACAAATGACTCCCACATTCTCAAACCTGGTACAGGGGTGCCGGCTGTGTTGATGCTCCCATCACTGGATCCTTACCGATAACCCCCATGATTGTGTGGTTGGGGTTTTCCACAATCAACGGGCACTGGGTACGACTCGGAGGCCACACGGAGCTGGCAGGGGCTCGAGGTGCTGGAAGGGTGTAACGCTGCCAGGGGATCCCATTAGGGGATCTGACATTCGTTTTCAGGGATGTTGTCACTGGGTTTCCCTCATGTAACTTGTCATGTGAGAGTGCCTTTAAGAATTGGACGTTTAAGAAATATACCTCTAAGAAATGAAGCTGATTATATTACTGAAGTGATGTCGCGGTGGGGGTGGGTGGGGGGCATGCGGAGCTGAGCTCACTTCTGCTTTTTGGAAGTTAGTTTCAGTTTGAAGAAAGCTTGGGTGTGGCTGTGAGCTGCATTGCTGGTGATCTCTGCCATCGAGTGTACTTCTGCTTGAAGGATTTGTTAAGTCTTTTGGATTTGTGAAGGGACCGTTTGCAGGATTGGGTGGTGTTGTATTATTTTCAGGGTTATACAGAGAACAAAAAAGTACAGCACAGGAACAGGCCCTTCGGCCCTCCAAGCCCGTGCCGACCATGCTGCCCGTCTAAACTAAAATCTTCTACACTTCCGGGGTCCGTATCCCTCTATTCCCATCCTATTCATGTATTTGTCAAGATGCCCTTTAAATGTCACTATCGTCCCTGCTTCCACCTCCTCCGGCAGCGAGTTCCTGGCACCCACTACCCTCTGTGTGGGAAAACTCGCCTTGTACATCTACTCTAAACCTTGCCCCTCGCACCTTAAACCTATGCCCCCTAGTAATTGACCCCTCTGACTATCCACTCTGTCTATGCCCCTCAATTTTGTATACCTCTATCAGGTTATCTTTGAAGTAAGGGGTGTTAAGAGATCCAATGTTAAGGTTAATTTGAGTTCATGGAATAAACATTGTTTTGTTTTACAAACCACATGTCCATAATTGTAATACCACACCTGGGGAACAAGCCGTGCGCTTCAAAAGCAGCAATACATTAAAGGGTTGGTTGTACTCCATGATACATTTTGGAGTTCTGAAAACACATTGCCCATAAAAAGCTGGAATCCCAGGAGCTTCTGTGGCACAGGGGGTGGTGTCCCTGTGTCTAAGTCACAAACTCTGGGTTCGATGCCCCCGCCTGCCCCAGGACCTGACGGCCAAGGAAGGTCGCCCATAACCCTGCCCAAACGGTTCCCCACAACCCCCTCCAAACATGGCACGAGCTGACGGTACGAGGGGCAGAGACCCCTGGTCAGACACACTTGATGATGGAGAGGGGGCTGCTCAACCTCTTAACCCCCCCCACCCCTGGCCACAGAGCGGCCGCCTGCTCCAGGAACTAGTTGCCGTGGAAACTGATGGTGCTGCGAGAGAACTGGGAGCCGAAATCCCAGGGGAAATGTTCATGTTTAAAATGTGGGAACGGTGGAATTCTGGGATGTGGTACAGTCAGAGCACCAGGATGTAATGAAGAAAAGGAAGCATTCGTTAGGCCTGAAAGGCTCAGGGCAGAGGAAGCCCTTGAAGAATATAAAGCAAGTCGGGAGGAACTTGAGGGAGGAGTTAGGAAGGATAAAAGGGGACATGCAATGTCGTCGGCAAACAGGATTAAGGAAAATCCGCAGGCGTTTTATACATCTGTAAAGAGCAAGAGGGTGGCCAGAGAAAGGGTTGGTCTACTCCAGGATATTGGAGGGAATCTATGTACGGAACCAGAGGGAATGGGAGAGATACTAAATGAATACTTTACCTCAGTATTCCCCAAAGAGAAGGACTTGTTGGATGAGGAGTATAGGGTTGAGGATATGCTGATATTAATAAAGAGGAGGTGTTGGGCATCTTAAAAAGCATTAAAGTAGATGAGTCCCCAGGGCCTGATGGGAGCCCCCCCTTCACAAAGACCCTTCCCCCACCGCCTTCCCGGGCATCTTTGCCACATCCTCTGTGGGGTTTGTACCTTCAATGCCCTGCGGTAGCCCAATAAGCCTCAGGCCCTGGCGCCTGTACCAGTTCTCCTGGTTGTCCACCTCGCCACCAATACTGTGGTCTGAGACGGCCTTCTCCACCTCCCGAATGGTCACGCCCTCCAATTCGAACCGCCGCTCCACCCTCTCCAAAGTCACGCCAACGGGAGACGCCGCCATCTCCACCGCTTTGGACAGGTCCTCCCGCCTCTGTTCTGGAATTCACGGTGGGGGAATTCCATGAACTTCTCCATTGTCCATCGGAAGGGCATCGATGACACGGATCCGCCATTTTCTCTTCCGCTTCACCACGAAGGCCTTCTCAACCTTCTGAGTCTTTCTGCGACTTCTGCCTCATGTTTTACCCTGTAGGCATCTCAGGAAGAGTAACCAATGAACTTCAATTCCTCCACCTTTCTTCCCAAAGCTGCACCCTTTAACCTTTACTGAGGCATTTATAATTTTAACAATTTTCAACATCAAATTTCAACAAAAACAGAACAATAACCCTCCCAGCACAAACCCCAGCCAACATGGCTTCCACAAACATTTCCACCTTCCCCAGCCGCCACTCCCTTGGTACTCCTGCTCTTACCCGTCTCTCCCCGGCCTCCCCTTTCACCCCCCCCCCCCCCCCCTCTCCCTCCCCACCATGTCCAAGGCCGAGGGGTTTCTGACAGCAGTTTGCTGACGTCACGTCAGAGGTATTAAAAGCAAGGCCGAGTCCAGAGGTGGCGACCTTCGGCGTGTCGGAAGGCCCGGGAGCTCGTGGGGGCGGGAGGGGGGGCGAGAGAGGCCGACGTCCCTGGCCTTTGCCTCCCTGGTGTCCCGGAGACGGATCTTACTAGGATGGAGGGACTCGGAGAGTCGGGAGGGTGGGTTAGCGACATGGTGGGGTTTCTCCGACTTGAAGAAATTAAATTCGCCTCGAGGGGTTCCTTGCAGGTGTTGCTCGGAAATGGCAGCCGTTCATTGACTTCTTCAAGAAACATTAATCAGCTGTTGTATTAATTATGTCAACATTAACAATTTATCATAACTTTACTCTGTGCACACACGCCATCATTAATCCCAAATTAACCATTAACCATAACTACGCAAACTATGGATCTGTTACGAAACTAAATATATCAATCCTCAGCACCTTAAAACATGGGATTATGCCTATCTCATCTAATAACCTGCTAACTGTGCTTTTATTGCTTTACAGATTGACTTAGCATGTTGATTAGAGCAATAAATCTCTACTTAATTCGCAAGTCTTCGAGCTGCCGTGATAATGTAATAAATAATTGATTTTATCCCCCGTGCAGTCGGCATCAACCCCAATTAAAGAATAAATTGCAATCTCGTACCCAGCTTGTTGTTTTCAAATCCAATATAACGATATAACGATCACGCTCTGGCCTTTAATTGCCATGGAAACTATGACCCATCGATATGAACTGCAAAAAAGGGCCCGTTTAACCTGCGCTCCGAAGTGCTGGCCGACTTTCCCACTCCAGCCTCGGGCCTACGTCGGGGCGGAATGCGTAGGCCCCAACCCCTGTGTCGGAGCCAGATTAGTAACCCCCATTGAGGGGATGCTGTGAAAGAGCAGTTTTAAAATGAAGACAGGCAGGCCCAAGAATTCTCCGCCATCGTTAAGGCATGTTGAAGCTCTCTTATCGTTGTTATTGGTCATATATTTTAAACAATTAATGCTATTGTTCCTGTCTTATTTAAAGTACACGCGGCATCGGAGGTGGTCCAGGTGGCGATTGGACCTGGGATTGCCTGACGTTGTGACAAGTCCACAGTGTGGAGGGGAGCATTGACCTCGCTGGCTGTCACTGGTGTAGGGGCAGACCACTAAACGCGTCGGCGTGGGGAATCTTGGTCCCGGAGCGGTGCTCCAACCTACAGCCATACGATGTGAGCAGCAGTGCCCAGCGCTGGGCGCGGATGGAAGTAATGAGGGCAGTCGCTCGATCATCCTTCAAGGAGAGGCTTGTGACCCGTGATAATGGTCCCGCGGACAGGACCATGAGATTCCGTGGCTCCGGAAACGACGGCAAACCCTCCCTCTCGATGTGCGCGCATCGTTCGTCCGTGTCTGCCGAGGATAGGGAGGCGAAAGCGATTGGGCACCCAGCTCCGCTCTCCATGGTGCTGAACATTGTGTGGTCATCCGCAAACATTCTCACCACTGCCCTTATGATGGGAGGGAGGTGACTGATGAAGATGGGTAGGCCTCGGACACTACCCTGAGGAGTGTGTGGGGGAGTGTGGCGAGAGAGGGAGCGTGTGGCGAGAGAGGGAGCGTGTGGCGAGAGAGGGAGCGTGTGGCGAGAGAGAAGGGAACCCACGCCGACATGGGGAGAAAATGCAAACCCCACACAGTTACCCAAGGTCCAAATCGGGCCCCTGGCGCCGTGAGTCTGCAGTGCCAACCAGTGTGCCGCCGTGCCACCCCCTAGTGCCTGAGGGAGTCCAGAAGAGTGGGATATGGAAGAGGGCCTGAAGGAAGGAGTGTGTGGGGAGTGAAGAATTATCTGAAGGGAAGGGGAGAGCGAGGAGAGGGTGAGATGGAGTAGAGAGGTGGCATGTTAGCAGTGGCTAGCACAGTTGCTTCCCAACACCAGGGTCCCAAGTTCGATTCCCGGCTTGGGTCACTGTCTTTGCGGAGTCTGCACGTTCTCCCCGTGTCTGCGTGGGTTTCCTCCGGTGCTCCGGATTCATCCCACAAGTCCCGATGGTAATTTGGACATTCTGAATTCTCCCTCTGTGTACCCGGACTGGTGCCGGAATGTGGCGACGAGGGGCTTTTCACAGTAAATTCACTGCAGTGTTAATGTGAGCCGACTTGTGACAATAAAGATTATTATTATATTGTCGTGTGAATGTCCCTTTCAGAAAGGTTTGGTCTCTTATCATGTGACTTGTAGCACGGCTTCAGTGATGTCATTTTGTGGGTGGGGCTGGGCTGTGGCTGTCAGGGGAGACGGTTTTTTTGGGGGGGGGGGTTCCGTTATTGTTGGGTTGCTTTGGACTTTAGAAGGAAGAGGTGTACGCCCTGTTTTTCTCTGTTTTCATTTTAAAAAGTGTTCCACTGAAATGCACATTGGGTGCGGCAGACTGCCGTGGTAACTTCAAAGATAGAGTTGTTTTGCGGAAGGAATTTGAATCTGCTGGTTGAAACCGGATCAGAATCTCAGGGAGAGGACCAGTCCCATTTAAGTGAGAATACAGTGTGCTGGGCCAGACCCTCAAAATTGGTTTTTTGGATTTGGGTCTTGGTTTATTGGATTTTGTTGTTGAATTGGAACAGTTAAGGGGAAAATCATTAAGTATTATCTACAGTGATTACTGTAGCTGTTGTATGTCCTTATGTTTGTAATTGATAATTCTTGCTGTGTTTATAGATATGTATCAGGGGCGCGATTCTCCGACCCCCCCACCGGGTCGGAGAATCACTGGGGGCTGGCGTGAATCCCGCCCCTGCCGTGTCGCGAATTCTCCGCCACCGGTGATTCAGCGGGGGTGGGAATCGCGCCGCGCCGGTCGGCGGGAATCCCCCGGCGATTCTCCGGTCCGTGATGGGCTGAAGTCCCGCCGCTGTCAACCCACGCCAGCCGGCGTGGATTGAACCACCTTTGGGACGGCGGGGGACGGCGGCGCGGGCAGGCTCCGGGGTCCTGGGGGGGGGGCGGCATGGGGCGATCTGGCCCCGGGGGGGTGCCCCCACGGTGTCCTGGCCCGCGATCGGGTCCCACCGATCCGCGGGTGGGCCTGTGCCGTGGGGGCACTCTTTTCCTTCCGCCTTCGCCATGGTCTCCACTATGGCGGAGGCGGAAGAGACCCCCTCCACTGCGCATGCGCGGGGATGCTGCGAGCGGCCGCTGACGCTCCCGTGCATGTGCCGCCTGGCAAAGTCATTTCCGCGCCAGCTGGCGGGGCACCAAAGGCCTTTCCCGCCAGCTGGCGGGGCCGAAATCAGTCCGGTGCGGGCCTAGCCCCTCAAGGTTAGGGCTCGGCCCCTCAAGATGTGGAGAAGTGCGATGCCGGACTGATTCGTGCCGTTTTTGGCGCCGGTCGGCGGACATCGCGCCGATTGCGGAGAATCCCGCCCCATGGCAACTATATTCTCAGAATAAACCTTGTTATTAAGACGGATGAATCACACTTGAAGCGAAGGCTTTGTATTCATCGGAGCCAAATACAACCTAAAGGTTCTAGGTCAGGTGAGCTTCAGAATACACTTTGGAGGTTCTAAGCCCTGGCCCATAACAATATGAGGGAGAAAAAAGTGGGGAAGGGGAGGAAGGGAGAGGAAGATTATTTGTGTTGGGTCTGTTGTGAAGTGTACTCCGGGATAACACCGGCTGCAACTCGACGCAGCTTCGACCAAAAGATACTCCAGACTTTGAAGTTAGTTCAATGTGATTTATTGAACCATTAGCACAGTTATCTATGAGTTCGACCCTCCTGCTAATCTTGCCGTAGTAACTCAGTCAAACTAACCAGTCTGCTCTAAGCCATGCGGTGGGTGTGATGCTTCGATCTGCCCCTGTCCTACTCTGAGTGTCGCCTGTGGAAAGAGACAGAGCATGTGTGCCCTGTCCTTATATATGGGTTGTGTAATGCCCCCTTGTGGTGGTGTCACCTTTGGGTGCCTTGAATGCCCATTGGTCGCGTCCTATTCTATGTGTTCATTGGCTGTATGTCTGTGTGTCATGATGGCTCTGGTGCTCCCTCTAGTGTTTACTTAGTCGTAATGTATTTACATTAACCCCTTGTGTATTTACAGTGATGCATATCGCCACAGCGTCAACCCTCGATTTAAAAAGAACAATTTTGCCTTGTTCCACTCGATAGGAATGAAGACAGTTTATGTCCAGACGAATTAACACTGCACATCATAGCATGAATTAACATTTCGCCTTCACATGAATTAACACTATTTATAGTTCCATGAATTAACTGTACATCTGCACCTAAATTAACACTGTTCATTCTCCACGTAGATTGACACCGTTCATCCTGACGTGAAATAATACTGTTCATTAATCCCCATCCGACCTTGGCTCAATAAATCTCCGATTGGCGCAGAGCGAAGGAAACGAAGTCACGGCGAGAAACTAATCTCGGAGAAGCGAAAGCGAAGAGGAGACTTGATGGAGGTATTTAAGATGCTGAGGGACATGGGCAGGGTAGCGAGTGAGAATCAGCTGCCTCCCAAGAACTAGAGGAGGCGGGTTCACAATAATGTACAAACGAGAGTGAAAGGACGTTGTCACCCGGTGGGCGTTTGGAGTCTGGAACGAACATCCTGAGGTTGTGGCGGAGGCCGGTTCGATCGAGGTATTCGAAGAGGGAATTGGATTGCGATCTGAAGAGGCATAATGGGCAAGGTTACAGGGATAGCTGAGGGGAGTGGGACGAGGTAGCAGACTCGCTCAGAGAGCAAGCAGAGGCTCGATCGGCTGAAGGGCCTCCTTCGTTACTGTCATGATTCGGTGATACATTATTTGCTTAGGAATTGTGTTAAGCGCAACATCACATCCAACACATCGCGCACGTCCCCAGACACCAAACAGGATATACGCGGACCCTATCCAGCCTTGGTTTAGGCATTTCAATCCACGCTGCACACACTTCCACACTGTACACACTCTGCACACGCTCCCACTCTGCACACGCTCCCACTCTGCACACGCTCCCACTCTGCACACGCTCCCACTCTGCGCACCCTCCCACCCTGCGCACGCTCCCACCCTGCGCACGCTCCCACCCTGCGCACGCTCCCACCCTGCGCACGCTCCCACCCTGCGCACGCTCCCACCCTGCGCACGCTCCCACCCTGCGCACGCTCCCACCCTGCGCACGCTCCCACCCTGCGCACGCTCCCACCCTGCGCACGCTCCCACCCTGCGCACGCTCCCACCCTGCGCACGCTCCCACCCTGCGCACGCTCCCACCCTGCGCACGCTCCCACCCTGCGCACGCTCCCACCCTGCGCACGCTCCCACCCTGCGCACGCTCCCACCCTGCGCACGCTCCCACCCTGCGCACGCTCCCACCCTGCGCACGCTCCCACCCTGCGCACGCTCCCACCCTGCGCACGCTCCCACCCTGCGCACGCTCCCACCCTGCGCACGCTCCCACCCTGCGCACGCTCCCACCCTGCGCACGCTCCCACCCTGCGCACGCTCCCACCCTGCGCACGCTCCCACCCTGCGCACGCTCCCACCCTGCGCACGCTCCCACCCTGCGCACGCTCCCACCCTGCGCACGCTCCCACCCTGCGCACGCTCCCACCCTGCGCACGCTCCCACCCTGCGCACGCTCCCACCCTGCGCACGCTCCCACCCTGCGCACGCTCCCACCCTGCGCACGCTCCCACCCTGCGCACGCTCCCACCCTGCGCACGCTCCCACCCTGCGCACGCTCCCACCCTGCGCACGCTCCCACCCTGCGCACGCTCCCACCCTGCGCACGCTCCCACCCTGCGCACGCTCCCACCCTGCGCACGCTCCCACCCTGCGCACGCTCCCACCCTGCGCACGCTCCCACCCTGCGCACGCTCCCACCCTGCGCACGCTCCCACCCTGCGCACGCTCCCACCCTGCGCACGCTCCCACCCTGCGCACGCTCCCACCCTGCGCACGCTCCCACCCTGCGCACGCTCCCACCCTGCGCACGCTCCCACCCTGCACTAGCTCCCACCCTGCACACGCTCCCACCCTGCACACGCTCCCACCCTGCACACGCTCCCACCCTGCACACGCTCCCACCCTGCACACGCTCCCACCCTGCACACGCTCCCACCCTGCACACGCTCCCACCCTGCACACGCTCCCACCCTGCACACGCTCCCACCCTGCACACGCTCCCACCCTGCACACGCTCCCACCCTGCACACGCTCCCACCCTGCACACGCTCCCACTCTGCACACGCTCCCACTCTGCACACGCTCCCACTCTGCACACGCTCCCACTCTGCACACGCTGCCACCCTGCACACGCTGCCACCCTGCACACGATGCCACCCTGCACACGCTGCCACCCTGCACACGCTGCCACCCTGCACACGCTGCCACCCTGCACACGCTGCCACCCTGCACACGCTGCCACCCTGCACACGCTGCCACCCTGCACACGCTGCCACCCTGCACACGCTGCCACCCTGCACACGCTGCCACCCTGCACACGCTGCCACCCTGCACACGCTGCCACCCTGCACACGCTGCCACCCTGCACACGCTGCCACCCTGCACACGCTGCCACCCTGCACACGCTGCCACCCTGCACACGCTGCCACCCTGCACACGCTGCCACCCTGCACACGCTGCCACCCTGCACACGCTGCCACCCTGCACACGCTCCCACCCTGCACACGCTCCCACCCTGCACACGCTCCCACCCTGCACACGCTCCCACCCTGCACACGCTCCCACCCTGCACACGCTCCCACCCTGCACACGCTCCCACCCTGCACACGCTCCCACCCTGCACACGCTCCCACCCTGCACACGCTCCCACCCTGCACACGCTCCCACCCTGCACACGCTCCCACCCTGCACACGCTCCCACCCTGCACACGCTCCCACCCTGCACACGCTCCCACCCTGCACACGCTCCCACCCTGCACACGCTCCCACCCTGCACACGCTCCCACCCTGCACACGCTCCCACCCTGCACACGCTCCCACCCTGCACACGCTCCCACCCTGCACACGCTCCCACCCTGCACACGCTCCCACCCTGCACACGCTCCCACCCTGCACACGCTCCCACCCTGCACACGCTCCCACCCTGCACACGCTCCCACCCTGCACACGCTCCCACCCTGCACACGCTCCCACCCTGCACACGCTCCCACTCTGCACAAGCTCCCACCCTGCACACGCTCCCACCCTGCACACGCTCCCACCCTGCACACGCTCCCACCCTGCACACGCTCCCACCCTGCACACGCTCCCACCCTGCACACGCTCCCACCCTGCACACGCTCCCACCCTGCACACGCTCCCACCCTGCACACCCTCCCACCCTGCACACCCTCCCACCCTGCACACGCTCCCACCCTGCACACGCTCCCACCCTGCACACGCTCCCACCCTGCACACGCTCCCACCCTGCACACGCTCCCACCCTGCACACGCTCCCACCCTGCACACGCTCCCACTCTGCACACGCTCCCACTCTGCACACGCTCCCACTCTGCACACGCTCCCACTCTGCACACGCTCCCACTCTGCACACGCTCCCACTCTGCACACGCTCCCACTCTGCACACGCTCCCACTCTGCACACGCTGCCACCCTGCACACGCTGCCACCCTGCACACGCTGCACATGCTCCCACTCTGCACACGCTGCCACCCTGCACACGCTGCCACCCTGCACACGCTCCCACCCTGCACACGCTCCCACCCTGCACACGCTCCCACCCTGCACACGCTCCCACCCTGCACACGCTCCCACCCTGCACACGCTCCCACCCTGCACACGCTCCCACCCTGCACACGCTGCCACCCTGCACACGCTCCCACCCTGCACACGCTCCCACTCTGCACACGCTCCCACCCTGCACACGCTCCCACCCTGCACACGCTCCCACCCTGCACACGCTGCCACCCTGCACACGCTCCCACTCTGCACACGCTCCCACTCTGCACACGCTCCCACTCTGCACACGCTCCCACCCTGCACACGCTCCCACCCTGCACACGCTCCCACCCTGCACACGCTCCCACTCTGCACACGCTCCCACCCTGCACACGCTCCCACCCTGCACACGCTCCCACTCTGCACACGCTCCCACTCTGCACACGCTCCCACTCTGCACACGCTCCCACTCTGCACACGCTCCCACTCTGCACACGCTCCCACCCTGCACACGCTCCCACCCTGCACTAGCTCCCACCCTACGCACACTCCCACCCTGCACACGCTCCCACCCTACGCGCACACACGTGCACATGCACGCAAGAACACACAGACACAGATGTGCAAATGCACAACAGCACCGATGCACATGTGCACCACGATCTGCACATAACACAGGCACACAACACACACAGCCTCACCCTACACACATGAATGCACACACACACACACAGAGACACATACACACACACACACACACGCCCGAATATCCCACCCCAATCAGGAACCAGATCAGATATCACTGTCCCTCGCCAATGGACTGGTCCACTCTCGCATGCTCGGCAATTCGACTCGGGGGGTCTTCACTGCGTCTCTCTGCTGACTTTCCCGTCGCCAGTGCAGGTAGAGGTTGACGGGGTGTACGTAGGTTAGGATCACCAGGATGATGAATCCAACGTTCACCTGCGTCAAAATGGACATCACGCAAGTCACAAAACTGATGGAACACTTAAGCAGAGGTAAACCCCATCCAGCCTTCCATCGGACAAGGGGAAGTGGAGGTTAATCAGTGAGGGTATCAAAGGGTCATAGGGATCGTGCGGCAAAGAAGTGATTATCAGTTAAGATCAGTCATGATCACGTTGAATTGCGCCGGCTCGATGGCCCATATCGCCATTACCGCGCTGTCGGATTCGATGACTCGGCAAAGTTTTTTAAATTTTCGAGTACCCAATTTTTGTTTTCCAATTAAGGGGCAATTTAGCGCGGCCAATCCACCTAGCCTGCACATCTTTGGGGTGTGGGGGTGAAACCCACGCAGGCTCGGGGAGAATGTGCAAACTCCACACGGACAGTGACCCGGGGCCGGGGATTCGAACCTGGGGCCCAGGTGGGAGGGGGGGGTTCCCGGGTATCTGCGGCTCTTGTCCTTCTAGATGGAGGCGTTTGTGGGTTTGGAAGGTGCTGCCTGAGGAGCCTTGGCGAGTTGCTGCAGTGCATCTTGTAGATGGGACACACGGCTGACATTGTGTGTCGGTGGGGGGGTGAGGGTCGAGAATCTGTTGTGAATTCACTATCCCAGAGAGCGGAGGATGCTGGGACAGTGAGTCAATTTAAGGAGGAGATGGACAGATTCTGAATCGGGAATGGGGTGAAGGGTTTGTGTGTGCGCGCGCGTGCTCTCTCTTTCCGCATCTTTCAATTGCCTTCTCCTTTCTCTCCCTCTGTCCTTCTCCCAGTCCCACCCTCTCCATGTCCCTCCCTCCATCGCCCCTCTCGACATTGCCCTCCCCTCTACTTCCCTCACCTCCTCTCCCTCCTTCTCTCAATCCCCCCATCCCTCCTCCTCTCTCGATCGTCCCCATGCCTCCCAACCTCTCTCTCCCATCTCCCTCCCTCTCTCCCATCTCCCTCTCTCCCGCTCCCGCCCTCTATCTCCATCTTGCTCCGTCCTTGCTCTCTATCTCCCTTTCCCTCCACCCTATCTGTCTCGCTCTGTCCCTCCATCCCTGACTCCCCCTCCCTCTTTCTCTTCCTTCCTTCTCTCACTCCCTCTCTCGCTCTCCACCTGCCTCTTTCGCTCCTTTTATCTCTCTCTCTCACCCCTTCCATCTCTTTTCCACACTCCGTCTCACTCATTTTCTCCCTTTCTCTCTTTCATCCTGTGTCTCCCTCCTCTTTTGCTCTCCTTCCCTCTCCCTTCCCCTCTATCTCCCTCCCCCTCCCCTCTCTCTCTATCAATCTCTCTCTCTCGCTCTCTATCAATCTCTCTCTCTGTCTTCTCTCTCTCCCTCACCCTCTCTCTCAATATCTCTCACTCACTCGCCCTCTGTCCCTTGCCCTCTCTCCCTCGCCCTCTCTCTCTCTATCTGACCCTCTCTCTCTCTCGCCCTCTCTCTCTCGCCCTCTCTCTCTCTCTCAATCTGACCCTCTCACTCATTCGCCCTCTCATTCTCGCTCTCTATCAATCTCTCTCTCTCAATCTCTGACTCTCTCACTCACGCTCTCTCTCTCGCCCTCTCTCTCTCGCCCTCTCTCTCGCTCTCTATCTGACCCTCTCTCTCTCTCTCGCCCTCTCTCTCTCTCTCTCGCAATCTCTCTCTCTCTCTCAATCTGACCCTCTCACTCACTCGCCCTCTCTATCTCGCTCTCTATCAATCTCTCTCTCTCTCAATCTCTCTATATCTGACTCTCTCACTCACGTCCTCTCTCTTTCTCTCTTGCCCTCTCTCTCTCTATCTGACTCTCTCGCTCACTCGCCCTCTCTCTCTCGCCCTCTCTCTCTCTCTCTCTCTATCTGACTCTCTCGCTCACTCGCCCTCTCTCTTTCTCTCTCTCTCTCCCCCCTCTCTCTCTCTCCCTCTCTCTCCTTCTCCCCTTACCCCGGCCCTCCCTCTGTCATCCTAATGCTTCGGGACATGTCTCCCCGTGGACCCTGGCACAGATTAGGGGGAGAGCTGGAAGTCTGGTACTCACATACAGGGGATTATTGTTCAAGGGGCCCTGGATGAGAGCAAAACAAGGGTACTGGAGCAGCGAGATGAAGGCCGAGAGAGTCTGGCCCAGACCATAGATCTTCCCAAAGTGGCAGGACGGGTACCTGCAGGAAAGGAGAGAGAAAGTTTCAGAGAAAGCTCCTGGACTGGGCCCTCGCTGGGCGAGATCCACATGAGCATATTTAGACTCATCGTCCCCCGGGGCCTGGGAGATATCGCCATGGTGCCGTTGAGCCCTGGTTTGCAGAACGGCGTGGTGGTGGAGGGAGGGGGGGGGGGGGCGGAGTTTCTAGGCCGGAGACGTCCCCGGGAGGTGGGGCCTCCAAGCAGGATGGTACCCTACCATTCCCGCTGGCACCCAGCCACCTTGGTCCCTCCAGGTGTGCCCAGATGGCACTAGAAGACTACCATGGGCACTGCCAGGTTGGCAGTCCTCAAGGTGGCCTGGGCGGCTGATAGGGGGGGGGGGGGTCGGAAGATCGTGGTGGGCATTTAAAAATGGCGACCCGATCCCAGAGACGCCTTCCGGCACTGGCGAGCTGAGCGACATCGTCACACCGCCGCCCCAGAGCGCGATGGACCCCCCCGATAAACAATGTGGGGATCGGCAGGACAAACGAAGCAGTCGCCGTCGCATTGAATGCGCCTCGCGGACGTCACTTACACGATGCTGATGAATGCGGCGTCCCCTCCGTACAAGAAGGAATGGTTGGTCACCTGCAGGATGAAGGACAGGTACTGGACCTCCAGCAGTGGGATGGAAGCGGAGACGGAGAACAGGATGCACTGTGTGACTGTGATGGTGAGTGATGTCACCACCGACTTCATGCCGGCCAATCGCTTTAAGACGGCAGAATCTGACGAGGGACAAGGGAACGGAGATGAAGATTAAAAAAATTTCCATTACGACCCCAACAGTGGCCCGCATACTGGACAGGAACCTCAATATCCAATTTTAATTGTGTCAGCCAGTGAGGAGAGGCTATCTCGCTCCAGGAGAGATTTCACACAGAAAAAGAGATATGGTATATTAAAAAAAAACTTTATTACTAACGCTGTGGTGATCTTGTTGAGGGGTTTCCAGAATGGAAGACACAGTGGTCACAAAGAAACGCAAAACTCTTTTCAAGAACTAAACTCATTTTATTAACCCTGCTATATTTGAGCACAGTCAGAAGTCCGTTCATCGTGTGACAATCGCTAGGCAGGAATGTTCCCTTCCAGTCGGGGGACACTTCAGCAGTCAAGGGCATTCAGCCTCTGATCTCCGGGTAAGCGTTCTCCAAGGCGGCCTTCGGGACCCGCGACAACGCAGAATCGCCGAGCAGAAACTTATAGCCAAGTTCCGCACACATGAGTGCGGCCTCAACCGGGACCTGGGATTCATGTCGCATTACATTCATCCCCCACCACCTGGCCTGCAAAATCCTACCAACTGTCCTGGCTTGGTACAATTCACACCTCTTTAACCTGGGGTTACCCCTCTCTCTGGATCTGTAATGCTCGCATTCAAAGCATTGTCTGGCATCTTTGAATTTGTCTATATATATGTTTCTGGAACCTACCTCTTCATTCACCTGAGGAAGGAGCAGTGCTCCGAAAGCTAGTGATTTGAAACAAACCTGTTGGACTTTAACTTGGTGTTGTAAGACTTCTTACTGTGCTCACCCCAGTCCAACACAAGCATCTCCCCACATCATACTATATTTGAGTTTGACACTTATGCTGAATAGCAAACATACATGTAAGAATTAAACGACACTCACTAACACTATCTCTATCTACTAACTCCAACAATTATATCTTGACTAACTCTGCAATACACTATGAATCTTATCTTCAGCAGCACCAGATCTAATCTCGTCGAGCCCAAGAGTCGGTGTAATCTCTAGTACTTAACTGCTATCTTTACTTCCATTCAAACATCAAAACCATCGCAGATCTCAATCCACTTTTAAATACAGTTAGCCCTCAGGAATACCTGCTGTACGGTGATGTCGTGGATACCCTATTTTGAAGAGACCTTAAGATCACAAGGCATAGGGGCAGAATTAGGCCACTCGGCCCATCGAGTCTGCTCCGCCATTCAATCATGGCGGATATTTTTCTCATCCCCGTTCTCCTGCCTTCTCCCCATAACCCCTGATCTCCTTATTAATCAAGAACCTATCTATCTCTGTCTTAAAGACACTCAGTGATTCGGCCTCCACAGCCTTCTGCGGCAAAGAGTTCCACAGATTCACCACCCTCTGGCTGAAGAAATTCCTCCTCATCTCTGTTTTAAAGGATCGTCCCTTTAGTCTGAGATGGTGTCCTCTGCTTCTAGTTTTTCCTACAAGTGGAAACATCCTCTCTCGTCCACTCTATCGCAGTATCTGTAAGCTTCATTAAGATCCCCCCTCATCCTTCTAAACCCCAACGAATACAGACCAACCGTTCCTCGTATGACAAGCTCCTTGTTCCAGGGATCATTCTTGTGAACCTGCTCTGGACCCTTTCCAAGGCCAGCACATCCTTCCTTAGATATGGGAGAGCAGAGATCTTTTGAGACTGATTCAAAGGAAGAGACCGGACCCCCCCTACCAGGATAATGCGGAATCTCCGGCTGTATTTCTTCGGAAATCACCTCCGCCCATCTTCCACCCGCAAACTAAAACTGAACCTCAACACCTGGCCGCTTCAACCCTGGCTCCTCCCATTCACTATATCATCTCACTAAGCTCAACACACTGTCTCTAATTATCCACTCCGCAGTGAATCCAACTTTTATGATGCTTTAGTTGCACCTCTGGCTCCAAATAGCCTAGCTGTCTCGCAAACCAGGATTTAAAACCATGACCTCAGCAGTCACACACCAACCCAGACTTTTAACACTTACTGCACCATCTGAAATTTCTATGTTCATCACACTGCCCACAGACAGATTAACCCTATAACTTCCTACCCATGATGGATGTAGCAATTTCAGATATATTGTATTCTATGTATTTGATGTGGCAAGGGTTAAAAGACTGGGTTACTGAGCGACTGCTGTGGTCACGTTTTTGTTATCCTGATTTAAACAACAGACATTTTGGCAACCGAGGTATCGTGAAAAAAATAGAGAATTATTCATTCCAGCCATGGATATTGTTTCCCTGAAGTTGGATTAATGGAATTTTGTTTATAGAAAGAAGGTCCACTGGGCAGCAGATGATTAGAGACATTGAGCTAGATTCTCCATCGACCAACACTGTGATTGGAGTCCACAGCGCGACGGAGAATTGCGAGATCGGGATCGATTTCGGTGGCCGAAAATCCGAACACCCATGGCCTGATCCCCGACTACGAGGTCCACGCCCACAAGCCAGTGGGCCTGGCACCCTATGCTCCAGCCCTCTGTGATTCTCTGGAAGGGACACCCCACTGGGACACCCTAACTAAAGGGACCTCCCACAAGGACTAAAGGGATCTACCGCAGAGACCCCATAACTAAAGGGCAACCCCACCGGAAACCCTTAACTAAAGGACCCCCACAGGGACTCCTGACTAAGAGAACCCCTCCACACCCATCAAATCAGTGACTCTAAGTGTTAAAACCCCAATTTTGACAAGCATTAACCACATCAAAGACAGGTAAGTGCATTTTAAGCACTAAGTGCATTCCAATCATTCTTGCAGGAGTCCCTCAAGAGGGTCTCCCTACTGCAGCGGACTCTGGAAGGCATCCCGTATTGCAGGTGTCCCTCAGGAGAGGGTCTTCCTATTTCAGGTGTCTCTGGGGAGGGGGGTCTTCCTTTTACAGGGGTCTCCCGACAGGACGCAGGTTGGGTAACCCCCATATTTGGAATAAGGGGAGCACAAGGGCAATCCAAGGATGGGAGGTGTTGGGGGCAGATTTGCGGTTGGTTGTGGGGGGGGGGGGGGGGTGGCTGTTGGCCAGCACTGGAACCTCGCCTTTGGGCTGCCCACTCAAAATACCAGGTTGATTCATCGGGAATCGCTCGTATTCCATGACATGCATACATTTGCATGGCAAGAGTTGAGGAACTGCATCCTGATTGGCGCTCCCAGTGTGATCATAAAACAGATGCAATTCTCCCTCAGCGGGGGAATGCAAGGTGGAATTCTCTGTCCCCCTCGCCCCATTTTACGCCGCGGCATGGCGCGTCCCTGCCACCGGCGGAATTTTCCGGTGCCGCTGCCGGCCAATTGGGTTTCCCGTTCTGGGCTGCCCCTACGGCGTCGGGAAATGCACGGGCGTGAGTGCGCTGTTGGTGGGGCGGAAGATCCCGTCGATGGAGAATCCCGCTAATAGTCGCCCAAATGGAGAGTCCGCCACATTTTGTGCCCGGCTTTAGTCCGATGATGAAGTTAATGGGAGAAGCCAGGGCTGAAGCAGTCACGTATTGAGTTTCAGCAGTTTCTGAAAAGACTGCCAGATTAAACAGTCGTTTGACTCGGGCAAGAACCTGCAGTTGGTTCCTGAAGGATCTCTTTCTCAAAGTGGTTCATCGAAGACATCTCTTTACAGAAAGTATTCCTGGTGTTTCTAACTGGTATTTTGACCTCAGATGGATTTTGCCTGAATGGAGATAAAGATCGCAGTGAGGAATAAGTGTTTCATTATATTGTTAAGCATTGTTTAACTGGTAATGTCTTTCTGATATTAAAGTTAGGAATGCTATGTTAGTAAGCAAATTTGTTTGAATATACCACATCTTTATTTGGGCAAGTAATCATTCCTGGAATGAAGTATCCTTTACTCAGTCTTGCAAATGAAATTAAATATTTGCATATCTGTCCAGCCGGCTAATCATCATCGGGTCCAGTCTGGGATCGTAATATTCTGTAGGCCAACAACGCAAAAGAGAGTTACAACAGGAGTCAGCTGGGAGGGAGCTATGTGTTCACATCTGGATTACATGTGACTGGGAGGGAGCTGAGTGTTCACACCTGGATTACCTGAGACTGGGAGGGAGCTGAGTGTTCACATCTGGATTACCTGTGACTGGGAGGGAGCTGAGTGTTCACACCTGGATTACCTGAGACTGGGAGGGAGCTGAGTGTTCACATCTGGATTACCTGTGACTGGGAGGGAGCTGAGTGTTCACATCTGGATTACCTGTGATTTGGAGGGAGCTGAGTGTTCACACCTGGATTACCTGAGACTGGGAGAGAGCTGAGTGTTCACACCTGGATTACCTGTGACTGGGAGGGAGCTGAGTGTTCACACCTGGATTACCTGTGACTGGGAGAGAGCTGAGTGTTCACACCTGGATTACCTGTGACTGGGAAAGAGCTGAGTGTTCACACCTGGATTACCTGTGACTGGGAGGGAGCTGGGTGTTCACACCTGGATTACCTGTGACTGGGAGGGAGCTGAGTATTCACACCTGGATTACCTGTGACTGGGAGGGAGCTGAGTGTTCACACCTGGATTACCTGTGACTGGGAGGGAGATGAGTGTTCACACCTGGATTACCTGTGACTGGGAGACAGGTGAGTGTTCACACCTGGATTACCCGAGACTGGGAGACAGGTGAGTGTTCACACCTGGATTACCCGTGACTGGGAGGGAGCTGAGTGTTCACACCTGGATTACCCGTGACTGGGAGGGAGCTGAGTGTTCACACCTGGATTACCTGTGACTGGGAGGGAGCTGAGTGTTCACACCTGGATTACCTGTGACTGGGAGGGAGTTGAGTGTTCACACCTGGATTACCTGAGACAGGGAGGGAGCTGAGTGTTCACACCTGGATTACCTGTGACTGGGAGGGATCTGAGTGTTCACACCTGGATTACCTGTGACTGGGAGGGAGCTGAGTGTTCACACCTGGATTACCTGTGAGTGGGAGACAGGTGAGTGTTCACACCTGGATTACCCGAGACTGGGAGACAGGTGAGTGTTCATACCTGGATTACCCGTGACTGGGAGGGAGCTGAGTGTTCACACCTGGATTACCTGTGACTGGGAGGGAGCTGAGTGTTCACACCTGGATTACCTGTGACTGGGAGGGAGCTGAGTGTTCACACCTGGATTACCTGTGACTGGGAGGGAGCTGGGTGTTCACACCTGGATTACCTGTGAGTGGGAGACAGGTGAGTGTTCACACCTGGATTACCCGAGACTGGGAGACAGGTGAGTGTTCACACCTGGATTACCCGAGACTGGGAGGGAGCTGAGTGTTCACACCTGGATTACCTGTGACTGGGAGGGAGCTGAGTGTTCACACCTGGATTACCTGTGACTGGGAGGGAGCTGGGTGTTCACACCTGGATTACCTGTGACTGGGAGGGAGCTGGGTGTTCACACCTGGATTACCTGTGACTGGGAGGGAGCTGAGTGTTCACACCTGTATTACCCGTGACTGGGAGGTAGCTGAATGTTCACACCTGGATTACCTGAGACTGAGAGAGAGCTGAGTGTTCACACCTGGATTACCTGTGACTGGGAGACAGGTGAGTGTTCACACCTGGATTAGCTGTGACTGGGAGACAGGTGAGTGTTCATATCTGGATTACCTGTGACTGGGAGGGAGCTGAGTGTTCACACCTGGATTACCTGTGACTGGGAGGGAGCTGAGTGTTCACACCTGGATTAACTGTGACTGGGAGGGAGCTGAGTGTTCACACCTGGATTAGCTGTGACTGGGAGGGAGCTGAGTGTTCACACATGGATTGCTTTAGACTGGGGAGGTGGGGCGGTGTTCGATCCGCGTTTTCACCCTGATTACCTGCCGCCGTGTCCGGGATGTTGTCCCTGCGTTGGAGCCAGTCCATGATGATTCCATTCCAAGGAGCACAGAAAACACCACAGATCTGGGTCAGAGCGAAGGCATTAGTGAACCTGCTGACTAAAGATAGAGAGAGAGTGACAGATGGAGAAAGTGTTGCCCTCTGCGTGCAGTGTGACAGAGATGTGGAATTAAACAAGACAAATGTTTCTGATGCCACTAGTTTTGGAAATGTCTTTCTGATTTGTGGATGGGAATTGTGACTCTGGATTGGCAGAGGGAACTTGGTACAGATTGGGATGTGGGACTCGTCAATGCATGAGGTTCAATGTGCCTGGTTTTAAATGCAGAAAACAAGTCTCTGTAAATCAGTATACAAATCTCAATGCAATGTGCAGATCTCTGTAAATCAGTATACAAATCTCAATGCAGTATAGAGATCTCATAAACCCGTATACAAGTCTCGATGCAGTGTATGAGATACTGTAATTCAGTATACAAGTCTCGATGCTGAAGAGAGGTCTCATAAACCAGTAGACAAATCTTCATGCAGTGTGCAGGTCTCCTAAACCAGTATTCAAATCTCAATGCAGTGTGCAGGTCTCATAAACCAGTATACAAATCTCGATGCAGTATAGAGGTCTCATAAACCAGTATACAAATCTCGATGCAGTATACAGGTCTCCTAAACCAGTATACAAATCTCAATGCAGTGTGCAGGTCCCATAAACCAGTATACAAATCTCGATGCAGTATAGAGATCTCATAAACCAGTATACAAATCTCGATGCAGTATACAGGTCTCCTAAACCAGTATACAAATCTCGATGCAGTGTGCAGGTCTCATAAACCAGTATACAAATCTCAATGCAGTACAGAGGTCTCATAAACCAGTATACAAATCTCGATGCAGTGTGCAGGTCTCATAAACCAGTATACAAATCTCAATGCAGTGTGCAGGTCTCCTAAACCAGTATACAAATCTCGATGCAGTGTGCAGGTCACATAAACCAGTATACAAATCTCAATGCAGTATAGAGGTCTCATAAACCAGTATACAAATCTCGAAGCAGTGTGCAGGTCTCATAAACCAGTATACAAATCTTGATGCAGTGGGCAGGTCTCATAAACCAGTATACAAATCTCAATGCAGTGTGCAGGTCTCATAAACCAGTATACAAATCTTGATGCAGTATAGAGGTCTCATAAACCAGTATACAAATCTCGATGCAGTATAGAGGTCTCATAAACCAGTATACAAATCTCGATGCAGTATAGAGGTCTCATAAACCAGTATACAAATCTCGATGCAGTATAGAGGTCTCATAAACCAGTATACAAATCTCGATGCAGTATAGAGGTCTCATAAACCAGTATACAAATCTCAATGCAGTATAGAGATCTCATAAACCAGTACACAAATCACGATACAGTATAGAGGTCTCATAAACCAGTATACAAATCTCAATGCAGTGTGCAGGTCTCATAAACCAGTATACAAATCTTGATGCAGTGGGCAGGTCTCATAAACCAGTATACAAATCTAGATGCAGTATAGAGGTCTCATAAACCAGTATACAAATCTCGATGCAGTGTGCAGGTCTCATAAACCAGTATACAAATCTTGATGCAGTGTGCAGGTCTCATAAACCAGTGTACAAATCTTGATGCAGTGGGCAGGTCTCATAAACCAGTATACAAATCTCGGTGCAGTATAGAGGTCTCATAAACCAGTATGCAAATCTCAATGCAGTATAGAGATCTCATAAACCAGTATACAAATCTCAATGCAGTGTGCAGGTCTCATAAACCAGTATACAAATCTCGATGCAGTGTGCAGGTCTCATAAACCAGTATACAAATCTCGATGCAGTATAGAGATCTCATAAACCAGTATACAAATCTCAATGCAGTATAGAGGTCTCATAAACCAGTATACAAATCTCGATGCAGTATAGAGGTCTCATAAACCAGTATACAAATCTCGATGCAGTGTGCAGGTCTCATAAACCAGTATACAAATCTCGATGCAGTATAGAGGTCTCATAAACCAGTATACAAATCTCGATGCAGTGTGCAGGTCTCATAAACCAGTATACAAATCTCGATGCGGTATAGAGGTCTCATAAACCAGTATACAAATCTCAATGCAGTGTGCAGGTCTCATAAAATAGTATACAAATCTCAATGCAGTGTGCAGGTCAAATAAACCAGTATACAAATCTCGATGCAGTATAGAGGTCTCATAAACCAGTATACAAATCTCGATGCAGTATAGAGGTCTCATAAACCAGTATACAAATCTCGATGCAGTATAGAGGTCTCATAAACCAGTATACAAATCTCGATGCAGTGTGCAGGTCTCATAAACCAGTATACAAATCTCGATGCAGTGTGCAGGTCTCATAAACCAGTATACAAATCTCGATGCAGTGTGCAGGTCTCATAAACCAGTATACAAATCTCGATGCAGTATAGAGGTCTCATAAACCAGTATACAAATCTCGATGCAGTGTGCAGGTCTCATAAACCAGTATACAAATCTCGATGCAGTGTGCAGGTCTCATAAACCAGTATACAAATCTCGGTGCAGTATAGAGGTCTCATAAACCAGTATACAAATCTCAATGCAGTGTGCAGGTCTCATAAACCAGTATACAAATCTCGATGCAGTCTCGAGGTCTCATAAACCAGTATACAAATCTCGATGCAGTATAGAGGTCTCATAAACCAGTATACAAATCTTGATGCAGTGTGCAGGTCTCATAAACCAGTATACAAATCTCGGTGCAGTATAGAGGTCTCATAAACCAGTATGCAAATCTCAATGCAGTATAGAGATCTCATAAACCAGTATACAAATCTCAATGCAGTGTGCAGGTCTCATAAACCAGTATACAAATCTCGATGCAGTGTGCAGGTCTCATAAACCAGTATACAAATCTCGATGCAGTATAGAGATCTCATAAACCAGTATACAAATCTCAATGCAGTATAGAGGTCTCATAAACCAGTATACAAATCTCGATGCAGTATAGAGGTCTCATAAACCAGTATACAAATCTCGATGCAGTGTGCAGGTCTCATAAACCAGTATACAAATCTCGATGCAGTATAGAGGTCTCATAAACCAGTATACAAATCTCGATGCAGTGTGCAGGTCTCATAAACCAGTATACAAATCTCGATGCGGTATAGAGGTCTCATAAACCAGTATACAAATCTCAATGCAGTGTGCAGGTCTCATAAAATAGTATACAAATCTCAATGCAGTGTGCAGGTCAAATAAACCAGTATACAAATCTCGATGCAGTATAGAGGTCTCATAAACCAGTATACAAATCTCGATGCAGTATAGAGGTCTCATAAACCAGTATACAAATCTCGATGCAGTATAGAGGTCTCATAAACCAGTATACAAATCTCGATGCAGTGTGCAGGTCTCATAAACCAGTATACAAATCTCGATGCAGTGTGCAGGTCTCATAAACCAGTATACAAATCTCGATGCAGTGTGCAGGTCTCATAAACCAGTATACAAAGCTCGATGCAGTATAGAGGTCTCATAAACCAGTATACAAATCTCGATGCAGTGTGCAGGTCTCATAAACCAGTATACAAATCTCGATGCAGTGTGCAGGTCTCATAAACCAGTATACAAATCTCGGTGCAGTATAGAGGTCTCATAAACCAGTATACAAATCTCAATGCAGTGTGCAGGTCTCATAAACCAGTATACAAATCTCGATGCAGTCTCGAGGTCTCATAAACCAGTATACAAATCTCGATGCAGTATAGAGGTCTCATAAACCAGTATACAAATCTCAATGCAGTATAGAGGTCTCATAAACCAGTATACAAATCTCAATGCAGTGTGCAGGTCTCATAAACCAGTATACAAATCTCAATGCAGTGTGCAGGTCTCATAAACCAGTATACAAATCTCAATGCAGTGTGCAGGTCTCATAAACCAGTATACAAATCTCGATGCAGTCTCGAGGTCTCATAAACCAGTATACAAATCTCAATGCAGTGTGCAGGTCTCATAAACCAGAATACAAATCTCAATGCAGTATAGAGGTCTCATAAACCAGTATACAAATCTCAATGCAGTATAGAGGTCTCATAAACCAGTATACAAATCTCAATGCAGTGTGCAGGTCTCATAAACCAGTATACAAATCTCAATGCAGTATAGAGGTCTCATAAACCAGTATACAAATCTCGATGCAGTGTGCAGGTCTCATAAACCAGTATACAAATCTCAATGCAGTGTGCAGGTCTCATAAACCAGTATACAAATCTCGATGCAGTGTGCAGGTCTCATAAACCAGTATACAAATCTCGATGCAGTGTGCAGGTCTCATAAACCAGTATACAAATCTCAATGCAGTATAGAGGTCTCATAAACCAGTATACAAATCTCAATGCAGTGTGCAGGTCTCATAAACCAGTATACAAATCTCAATGCAGTGTGCAGGTCTCATAAACCAGTATACAAATCTCAATGCAGTGTGCAGGTCTCATAAACCAGTATACAAATCTCAATGCAGTATAGAGGTCTCATAAACCAGTATACAAATCTCGATGCAGTATAGAGGTCTCATAAACCAGTATACAAATCTCAATGCAGTGTGCAGGTCTCATAAACCAGTATACAAATCTCAATGCAGTATAGAGGTCTCATAAACCAGTATACAATTCTCAATGCAGTATAGAGGTCTCATAAACCAGTATACAAATCTCAATGCAGTATAGAGGTCTCATAAACCAGTATACAAATCTCGATGCAGTATAGAGGTCTCATAAACCAGTATACAAATCTCAATGCAGTGTGCAGGTCTCATAAACCAGTATACAAATCTCGATGCAGTATAGAGGTCTCATAAACCAGTATACAAATCTCGATGCAGTATAGAGGTCTCATAAACCAGTATACAAATCTCGAGGCAGTGTGCAGGTCTCATAAACCAGTATACAAATCTCGATGCAGTATAGAGGTCTCATAAACCAGTATACAAATCTCGATGCATTCTCGAGGTCTCATAAACCAGTATACAAATCTCAATGCAGTGTGCAGGTCTCATAAACCAGTATACAAATCTCGATGCAGTGTGCAGGTCTCATAAACCAGTATACAAATCTCAATGCAGTGTGCAGGTCTCATAAACCAGTATACAAATCTCAATGCAGTATAGAGGTCTCATAAACCAGTATACAAATCTCGATGCAGTATAGAGGTCTCATAAACCAGTATACAAATCTCAATGCAGTGTGCAGGTCTCATAAACCAGTATACAAATCTTGATGCAGTGGGCAGGTCTCATAAACCAGTATACAAATCTTGATGCAGTATAGAGGTCTCATAAACCAGTATACAAATCTCAATGCAGTGTGCAGGTCTCATAAACCAGTATACAAATCTTGATGCAGTATAGAGGTCTCATCAACCAGTATACAAATCTCGATGCAGTATAGAGGTCTCATAAACCAGTATACAAATCACGATGCAGTATAGAGGTCTCATAAACCAGTATACAAATCTCAATGCAGTGTGCAGGTCTCATAAACCAGTATACAAATCTCGATGCAGTATAGAGGTCTCATCAACCAGTATACAAATCTCGATGCAGTATAGAGGTCTCATAAACCAGTATACAAATCACGATGCAGTATAGAGGTCTCATAAACCAGTATACAAATCTCAATGCAGTATAGAGATCTCATAAACCAGTATACAAATCTCAATGCAGTGTGCAGGTCTCATAAACCAGTATACAAATCTCGATGCAGTGTGCAGGTCTCATAAACCAGTATACAAATCTCGATGCAGTATAGAGATCTCATAAACCAGTATACAAATCTCAATGCAGTGTGCAGGTCTCATAAACCAGTATACAAATCTCGATGCGGTATAGAGGTCTCATAAACCAGTATACAAATCTCAATGCAGTGTGCAGGTCTCATAAACCAGTATACAAATCTCGATGCAGTATAGAGGTCTCATAAACCAGTATACAAATCTCGATGCAGTCTCGAGGTCTCATAAACCAGTATACAAATCTCGATGCAGTGTGCAGGTCTCATAAACCAGTATACAAATCTCAATGCAGTGTGCAGGTCTCATAAACCGGTATACAAATCTCAATGCAGTATAGAGGTCTCATAAACCAGTATACAAATCTCAAAGCAGTGTGCAGGTCTCATAAACCAGTATACAAATCTCGATGCAGTGTGCAGGTCTCATAAACCAGTATACAAATCTCAATGCAGTGTGCAGGTCTCATAAACCAGTATATAAATCTCAATGCAGTATAGAGGTCTCATAAACCAGTATACAAATCTCGATGCAGTATAGAGGTCTCATAAACCAGTATACAAATCTCAATGCAGTATAGAGGTCTCATAAACCAGTATACAAATCTCGATGCAGTGTGCAGGTCTCATAAACCAGTATATAAATCTCAATGCAGTATAGAGGTCTCATAAACCAGTATACAAATCTCGATGCAGTATAGAGGTCTCATAAACCAGTATACAAATCTCGATGCAGTATAGAGGTCTCATGAACCAGTATACAAATCTCGATGCAGTGTGCAGGTCTCATAAACCAGTATACAAATCTCGATGCAGTGTGCAGGTCTCATAAACCAGTGTACAAATCTCGATGCAGTATAGAGGTCTCATAAACCAGTATACAAATCTCGATGCAGTGTGCAGGTCTCATAAACCAGTATACAAATCTCGATGCAGTGTGCAGGTCTCATAAACCAGTATACAAATCTCAATGCAGTGTGCAGGTCTCATAAACCAGTATACAAATCACGATGCAGTATAGAGGTCTCATAAACCAGCATACAAATCTCAATGCAGTGTGCAGGTCTCATAAACCAGTATACAAATCTCAATGCAGTGTGCAGCTCTCATAAACCAGTATACAAATCTCAATGCAGTGTGCAGGTCTCATAAACCAGTATACAAATCTCGGTGCAGTATAGAGGTCTCATAAACCAGTATACAAATCTCGATGTAGTGTGCAGGTCTCATAAACCAGTATACAAATCTCGATGCAGTATAGAGGTCTCATAAACCAGTATACAAATCTCGATGCAGTATAGAGGTCTCATAAACCAGTATACAAATCTCAATGCAGTGTTCAGCTCTCATAAACCAGTATACAAATCTCGGTGCAGTATAGAGGTCTCATAAACCAGTATACAAATCTCAATGCAGTGTGCAGGTCTCATAAACCAGTATACAAATCTCAATGTAGTGTGCAGGTCTCATAAACCAGTATACAGATCTCGATGCAGTATAGAGGTCTCATAAACCAGTATACAAATCTCGATGCAGTATAGAGGTCTCATAAACCAGTATACAAATCTCAATGCAGTGTGCAGCTCTCATAAACCAGTATACAAATCTCGGTGCAGTATAGAGGTCTCATAAACCAGTATACAAATCTCAATGTAGTGTGCAGGTCTCATAAACCAGTATACAAATCTCGATGCAGTATAGAGGTCTCATAAACCAGTATACAAATCTCAATGCAGTGTGCAGCTCTCATAAACCAGTATACAAATCTCGGTGCAGTATAGAGGTCTCATAAACCAAGTTACAAATCTCAATGTAGTGTGCAGGTCTCATTAACCAGTATACAAATCTCGATGCAGTATAGAGGTCTCATAAACCAGTATACAAATCTCAATGCAGTATAGAGGTCTCATAAACCAGTATACAAATCTCAATGTAGTGTGCAGGTCTCATAAACCAGTATACAAATCTCGAGGCAGTATAGAGGTCTCATAAACCAGTATACAAATCTCGATGCAGTATAGAGGTCTCATAAACCAGTATACAAATCTCAATGCAGTGTGCAGGTCTCATAAACCAGTATGCAAATCTCAATGCAGTGTGCAGGTCTCATAAACCAGTATACAAATCTCAATGCAGTATAGAGGTCTCATAAACCAGTATACAAATCTCGATGCAGTATAGAGGTCTCATAAACCAGTATACAAATCTCGATGCAGTATAGAGGTCTCATAAACCAGTATACAAATCTCGATGCAGTATAGAGGTCTCATAAACCAGTATACAAATCTCGATGCAGTATAGAGGTCTCATAAACCAGTATACAAATCTCAATGCAGTGTGCAGGTCTCATAAACCAGTATACAAATCTCGGTGCAGTGTGCAGGTCTCATAAACCAGTATACAAATCTCGATGCAGTATAGAGGTCTCATAAACCAGTATACAAATCTCGATGCGGTATAGAGGTCTCATAAACCAGTATACAAATCTCAATGCAGTGTGCAGGTCTCATAAACCAGTATACAAATCTCAATGCAGTATAGAGGTCTCATAAACCAGTATACAAATCTCGATGCAGTATAGAGGTCTCATAAACCAGTATACAAATCTCGATGCAGTGTAGAGGTCTCATAAACCAGTATACAAATCTCGATGCAGTATAGAGGTCTCATAAACCAGTATACAAATCTCGATGCAGTATAGAGGTCTCATAAACCAGTATACAAATCTCGATGCAGTGTGCAGGTCTCATAATCCAGTATACAAATCTCGATGCAGTGTGCAGGTCTCATAAACCAGTATACAAATCTCAATGCAGTATAGAGGTCTCATAAACCAGTATACAAATCTCGATGCAGTGTGCAGGTCTCATAAACCAGTATACAAATCTCAATGCAGTGTGCAGGTCTCATAAACCAGTATACAAATCTCGATGCAGTGTGCAGGTCTCATAAACCAGTATACAAATCTCAATGCAGTCTCGAGGTCTCATAAACCAGTATACAAATCTCGATGCAGTATAGAGGTCTCATAAACCAGTGTACAAATCTCGATGCAGTGTGCAGGTCTCATAAACCAGTATACAAATCTCGATGCAGTATAGAGGTCTCATAAACCAGTATACAAATCTCGATGCAGTGTGCAGGTCTCATAAACCAGTATACAAATCTCGATGCAGTATAGAGGTCTCATAAACCAGTATACAAATCTCAATGCAGTATAGAGGTCTCATAAACCAGTATACAAATCTCAATGCAGTATAGAGGTCTCATAAACCAGTATACAAATCTCGATGCAGTATAGAGGTCTCATAAACCAGTATACAAATCTCGATGCAGTGTGCAGGTCTCATAAACCAGTATACAAATCTCGATGCAGTATAGAGGTCTCATAAACCAGTATACAAATCTCGATGCAGTATAGAGGTCTCATAAACCAGTATACAAATCTCAATGCAGTGTGCAGGTCTCATAAACCAGTATACAAATCTCGATGCAGTATAGAGGTCTCATAAACCAGTATACAAATCTCAATGCAGTGTGCAGGTCTCATCAACCAGTATACAAATCTCGATGCAGTGTGCAGGTCTCATAAACCAGTGTACAAATCTCAATGCAGTATAGAGGTCTCATAAACCAGTATACAAATCTCAATGCAGTGTGCAGGTCTCATAAACCAGTATACAAATCTCGATGCAGTATAGAGGTCTCATAAACCAGTATACAAATCTCGATGCAGTATAGAGGTCTCATAAACCAGTATACAAATCTCAATGCAGTATAGAGGTCTCATAAACCAGTGTACAAATCTCAATGCAGTGTGCAGGTCTCATAAACCAGTATATAAATCTCAATGCAGTGTGCAGGTCTCATAAACCAGTATACAAATCTCGATGCAGTGTGCAGGGCTCATAAACCAGTATACAAATCTCAATGCAGTATAGAGGTCTCATAAACCAGTATACAAATCTCAATGCAGTGTGCAGGTCTCATAAATCAGTATACAAATCTTGATGCAGTGGGCAGGTCTCATAAACCAGTATACAAATCTTGATGCAGTATAGAGGTCTCATAAACCAGTATACAAATCTCAATGCAGTGTGCAGGTCTCATAAACCAGTATACAAATCTTGATGCAGTATAGAGGTCTCATCAACCAGTATACAAATCTCGATGCAGTATAGAGGTCTCATAAACCAGTATACAAATCACGATGCAGTATAGAGGTCTCATAAACCAGTATACAAATCTCAATGCAGTGTGCAGGTCTCATAAACCAGTATACAAATCTCGATGCAGTATAGAGGTCTCATCAACCAGTATACAAATCTCGATGCAGTGTGCAGGTCTCATAATCCAGTATACAAATCTCGATGCAGTGTGCAGGTCTCATAAACCAGTATACAAATCTCAATGCAGTATAGAGGTCTCATAAACCAGTATACAAATCTCGATGCAGTGTGCAGGTCTCATAAACCAGTATACAAATCTCAATGCAGTGTGCAGGTCTCATAAACCAGTATACAAATCTCGATGCAGTGTGCAGGTCTCATAAACCAGTATACAAATCTCAATGCAGTCTCGAGGTCTCATAAACCAGTATACAAATCTCGATGCAGTATAGAGGTCTCATAAACCAGTGTACAAATCTCGATGCAGTGTGCAGGTCTCATAAACCAGTATACAAATCTCGATGCAGTATAGAGGTCTCATAAACCAGTATACAAATCTCGATGCAGTGTGCAGGTCTCATAAACCAGTATACAAATCTCGATGCAGTATAGAGGTCTCATAAACCAGTATACAAATCTCAATGCAGTATAGAGGTCTCATAAACCAGTATACAAATCTCAATGCAGTATAGAGGTCTCATAAACCAGTATACAAATCTCGATGCAGTATAGAGGTCTCATAAACCAGTATACAAATCTCGATGCAGTGTGCAGGTCTCATAAACCAGTATACAAATCTCGATGCAGTATAGAGGTCTCATAAACCAGTATACAAATCTCGATGCAGTATAGAGGTCTCATAAACCAGTATACAAATCTCAATGCAGTGTGCAGGTCTCATAAACCAGTATACAAATCTCGATGCAGTATAGAGGTCTCATAAACCAGTATACAAATCTCAATGCAGTGTGCAGGTCTCATCAACCAGTATACAAATCTCGATGCAGTGTGCAGGTCTCATAAACCAGTGTACAAATCTCAATGCAGTATAGAGGTCTCATAAACCAGTATACAAATCTCAATGCAGTGTGCAGGTCTCATAAACCAGTATACAAATCTCGATGCAGTATAGAGGTCTCATAAACCAGTATACAAATCTCGATGCAGTATAGAGGTCTCATAAACCAGTATACAAATCTCAATGCAGTATAGAGGTCTCATAAACCAGTGTACAAATCTCAATGCAGTGTGCAGGTCTCATAAACCAGTATATAAATCTCAATGCAGTGTGCAGGTCTCATAAACCAGTATACAAATCTCGATGCAGTGTGCAGGGCTCATAAACCAGTATACAAATCTCAATGCAGTATAGAGGTCTCATAAACCAGTATACAAATCTCAATGCAGTGTGCAGGTCTCATAAATCAGTATACAAATCTTGATGCAGTGGGCAGGTCTCATAAACCAGTATACAAATCTTGATGCAGTATAGAGGTCTCATAAACCAGTATACAAATCTCAATGCAGTGTGCAGGTCTCATAAACCAGTATACAAATCTTGATGCAGTATAGAGGTCTCATCAACCAGTATACAAATCTCGATGCAGTATAGAGGTCTCATAAACCAGTATACAAATCACGATGCAGTATAGAGGTCTCATAAACCAGTATACAAATCTCAATGCAGTGTGCAGGTCTCATAAACCAGTATACAAATCTCGATGCAGTATAGAGGTCTCATCAACCAGTATACAAATCTCGATGCAGTATAGAGGTCTCATAAACCAGTATACAAATCACGATGCAGTATAGAGGTCTCATAAACCAGTATACAAATCTCAATGCAGTATAGAGATCTCATAAACCAGTATACAAATCTCAATGCAGTGTGCAGGTCTCATAAACCAGTATACAAATCTCGATGCAGTGTGCAGGTCTCATAAACCAGTATACAAATCTCGATGCAGTATAGAGATCTCATAAACCAGTATACAAATCTCAATGCAGTGTGCAGGTCTCATAAACCAGTATACAAATCTCGATGCGGTATAGAGGTCTCATAAACCAGTATACAAATCTCAATGCAGTGTGCAGGTCTCATAAACCAGTATACAAATCTCGATGCAGTATAGAGGTCTCATAAACCAGTATACAAATCTCGATGCAGTCTCGAGGTCTCATAAACCAGTATACAAATCTCGATGCAGTGTGCAGGTCTCATAAACCAGTATACAAATCTCAATGCAGTGTGCAGGTCTCATAAACCGGTATACAAATCTCAATGCAGTATAGAGGTCTCATAAACCAGTATACAAATCTCAATGCAGTGTGCAGGTCTCATAAACCAGTATACAAATCTCGATGCAGTGTGCAGGTCTCATAAACCAGTATACAAATCTCAATGCAGTGTGCAGGTCTCATAAACCAGTATATAAATCTCAATGCAGTATAGAGGTCTCATAAACCAGTATACAAATCTCGATGCAGTATAGAGGTCTCATAAACCAGTATACAAATCTCAATGCAGTATAGAGGTCTCATAAACCAGTATACAAATCTCGATGCAGTGTGCAGGTCTCATAAACCAGTATATAAATCTCAATGCAGTATAGAGGTCTCATAAACCAGTATACAAATCTCGATGCAGTATAGAGGTCTCATAAACCAGTATACAAATCTCGATGCAGTATAGAGGTCTCATGAACCAGTATACAAATCTCGATGCAGTGTGCAGGTCTCATAAACCAGTATACAAATCTCGATGCAGTGTGCAGGTCTCATAAACCAGTGTACAAATCTCGATGCAGTATAGAGGTCTCATAAACCAGTATACAAATCTCGATGCAGTGTGCAGGTCTCATAAACCAGTATACAAATCTCGATGCAGTGTGCAGGTCTCATAAACCAGTATACAAATCTCAATGCAGTGTGCAGGTCTCATAAACCAGTATACAAATCACGATGCAGTATAGAGGTCTCATAAACCAGCATACAAATCTCAATGCAGTGTGCAGGTCTCATAAACCAGTATACAAATCTCAATGCAGTGTGCAGCTCTCATAAACCAGTATACAAATCTCAATGCAGTGTGCAGGTCTCATAAACCAGTATACAAATCTCGGTGCAGTATAGAGGTCTCATAAACCAGTATACAAATCTCGATGTAGTGTGCAGGTCTCATAAACCAGTATACAAATCTCGATGCAGTATAGAGGTCTCATAAACCAGTATACAAATCTCGATGCAGTATAGAGGTCTCATAAACCAGTATACAAATCTCAATGCAGTGTTCAGCTCTCATAAACCAGTATACAAATCTCGGTGCAGTATAGAGGTCTCATAAACCAGTATACAAATCTCAATGCAGTGTGCAGGTCTCATAAACCAGTATACAAATCTCAATGTAGTGTGCAGGTCTCATAAACCAGTATACAGATCTCGATGCAGTATAGAGGTCTCATAAACCAGTATACAAATCTCGATGCAGTATAGAGGTCTCATAAACCAGTATACAAATCTCAATGCAGTGTGCAGCTCTCATAAACCAGTATACAAATCTCGGTGCAGTATAGAGGTCTCATAAACCAGTATACAAATCTCAATGTAGTGTGCAGGTCTCATAAACCAGTATACAAATCTCGATGCAGTATAGAGGTCTCATAAACCAGTATACGAATCTCAATGCAGTGTGCAGCTCTCATAAACCAGTATACAAATCTCGGTGCAGTATAGAGGTCTCATAAACCAGTATACAAATCTCAATGTAGTGTGCAGGTCTCATTAACCAGTATACAAATCTCGATGCAGTATAGAGGTCTCATAAACCAGTATACAAATCTCAATGCAGTATAGAGGTCTCATAAACCAGTATACAAATCTCAATGTAGTGTGCAGGTCTCATTAACCAGTATACAAATCTCGAGGCAGTATAGAGGTCTCATAAACCAGTATACAAATCTCGATGCAGTATAGAGGTCTCATAAACCAGTATACAAATCTCAATGCAGTGTGCAGGTCTCATAAACCAGTATGCAAATCTCAATGCAGTGTGCAGGTCTCATAAACCAGTATACAAATCTCAATGCAGTATAGAGGTCTCATAAACCAGTATACAAATCTCGATGCAGTATAGAGGTCTCATAAACCAGTATACAAATCTCGATGCAGTATAGAGGTCTCATAAACCAGTATACAAATCTCGATGCAGTATAGAGGTCTCATAAACCAGTATACAAATCTCGATGCAGTATAGAGGTCTCATAAACCAGTATACAAATCTCAATGCAGTGTGCAGGTCTCATAAACCAGTATACAAATCTCGGTGCAGTGTGCAGGTCTCATAAACCAGTATACAAATCTCGATGCAGTATAGAGGTCTCATAAACCAGTATACAAATCTCGATGCGGTATAGAGGTCTCATAAACCAGTATACAAATCTCAATGCAGTGTGCAGGTCTCATAAACCAGTATACAAATCTCAATGCAGTATAGAGGTCTCATAAACCAGTATACAAATCTCGATGCAGTATAGAGGTCTCATAAACCAGTATACAAATCTCGATGCAGTATAGAGGTCTCATAAACCAGTATACAAATCTCGATGCAGTATAGAGGTCTCATAAACCAGTATACAAATCTCGATGCAGTATAGAGGTCTCATAAACCAGTATACAAATCTCGATGCAGTGTGCAGGTCTCATAATCCAGTATACAAATCTCGATGCAGTGTGCAGGTCTCATAAACCAGTATACAAATCTCAATGCAGTATAGAGGTCTCATAAACCAGTATACAAATCTCGATGCAGTGTGCAGGTCTCATAAACCAGTATACAAATCTCAATGCAGTGTGCAGGTCTCATAAACCAGTATACAAATCTCGATGCAGTGTGCAGGTCTCATAAACCAGTATACAAATCTCAATGCAGTCTCGAGGTCTCATAAACCAGTATACAAATCTCGATGCAGTATAGAGGTCTCATAAACCAGTGTACAAATCTCGATGCAGTGTGCAGGTCTCATAAACCAGTATACAAATCTCGATGCAGTATAGAGGTCTCATAAACCAGTATACAAATCTCGATGCAGTGTGCAGGTCTCATAAACCAGTATACAAATCTCGATGCAGTATAGAGGTCTCATAAACCAGTATACAAATCTCAATGCAGTATAGAGGTCTCATAAACCAGTATACAAATCTCAATGCAGTGTAGAGGTCTCATAAACCAGTATACAAATCTCGATGCAGTATAGAGGTCTCATAAACCAGTATACAAATCTCGATGCAGTGTGCAGGTCTCATAAACCAGTATACAAATCTCGATGCAGTATAGAGGTCTCATAAACCAGTATACAAATCTCGATGCAGTATAGAGGTCTCATAAACCAGTATACAAATCTCAATGCAGTGTGCAGGTCTCATAAACCAGTATACAAATCTCGATGCAGTATAGAGGTCTCATAAACCAGTATACAAATCTCAATGCAGTGTGCAGGTCTCATCAACCAGTATACAAATCTCGATGCAGTGTGCAGGTCTCATAAACCAGTGTACAAATCTCAATGCAGTATAGAGGTCTCATAAACCAGTATACAAATCTCAATGCAGTGTGCAGGTCTCATAAACCAGTATACAAATCTCGATGCAGTATAGAGGTCTCATAAACCAGTATACAAATCTCGATGCAGTATAGAGGTCTCATAAACCAGTATACAAATCTCAATGCAGTATAGAGGTCTCATAAACCAGTGTACAAATCTCAATGCAGTGTGCAGGTCTCATAAACCAGTATATAAATCTCAATGCAGTGTGCAGGTCTCATAAACCAGTATACAAATCTCGATGCAGTGTGCAGGGCTCATAAACCAGTATACAAATCTCAATGCAGTATAGAGGTCTCATAAACCAGTATACAAATCTCAATGCAGTGTGCAGGTCTCATAAACCAGTATATAAATCTCAATGCAGTGTGCAGGTCTCATAAACCAGTATACAAATCTCAATGCAGTATAGAGGTCCCATAAACCAGTATACAAATCTCGATGCAGTATAGAGGTCTCATAAACCAGTATACAAATCTCAATGCAGTATAGAGGTCTCATAAACCAGTATACAAATCTCGATGCAGTGTGCAGGTCTCATAAACCAGTATACAAATCTCAATGCAGTGTGCAGGTCTCATAAACCAGTATACAAATCTCGATGCAGTGTGCAGGTCTCATAAACCAGTATACAAATCTCAATGCAGTATAGAGGTCTCATAAACCAGTATACAAATCTCAATGCAGTGTGCAGGTCTCATAAACCAGTATACAAATCTCAATGCAGTATAGAGGTCTCATAAACCAGTATACAAATCTCGATGCAGTATAGAGGTCTCATAAACCAGTATACAAATCTCAATGCAGTCTCGAGGTCTCATAAACCAGTTTACAAATCTCGATGCAGTATAGAGGTCTCATAAACCAGTATACAAATCTCGATGCAGTGTGCAGGTCTCATAAACCAGTATACAAATCTCGATGCAGTATAGAGGTCTCATAAACCAGTTTACAAATCTCGATGCAGTATAGAGGTCTCATAAACCAGTATACAAATCTCAATGCAGTCTCGAGGTCTCATAAACCAGTATACAAATCTCGATGCAGTATAGAGGTCTCATAAACCAGTATACAAATCTCAATGCAGTATAGAGGTCTCATAAACCAGTATACAAATCTCGATGCAGTATAGAGGTCTCATAAACCAGTATACAAATCACGATGCAGTATAGAGGTCTCAAAAACCAGTATACAAATCTCAATGCAGTATAGAGGTCTCATAAACCAGTATACAAATCTCGATGCAGTGTGCAGGTCTCATAAACCAGTATACAAATCTCGATGCAGTGTGCAGGTCTCATAAACCAGTATACAAATCTCGATGCAGTATAGAGATCTCATAAACCAGTATACAAATCTCAATGCAGTGTGCAGGTCTCATAAACCAGTATACAAATCTCGATGCGGTATAGAGGTCTCATAAACCAGTATACAAATCTCAATGCAGTGTGCAGGTCTCATAAACCAGTATACAAATCTCGATGCAGTATAGAGGTCTCATAAACCAGTGTACAAATCTCGATGCAGTATAGAGGTCTCATAAACCAGTATACAAATCTCGATGCAGTATAGAGGTCTCATAAACCAGTATACAAATCTCGATGCAGTGTGCAGGTCTCATAAAACAGTATACAAATCTCGATGCAGTGTGCAGGTCTCATAAACCAGTATACAAATCTCAATGCAGTATAGAGGTCTCATAAACCAGTATACAAATCTCGATGCAGTCTCGAGGTCTCATAAACCAGTATACAAATCTCAATGCAGTGTGCAGGTCTCATAAACCAGTATACAAATCTCAATGCAGTGTGCAGGTCTCATAAACCAGTATACAAATCTCAATGCAGTGTGCAGGTCTCATAAACCGGTATACAAATCTCAATGCAGTATAGAGGTCTCATAAACCAGTATACAAATCTCAATGCAGTGTGCAGGTCTCATAAACCAGTATACAAATCTCGATGCAGTGTGCAGGTCTCATAAACCAGTATACAAATCTCAATGCAGTGTGCAGGTCTCATAAACCAGTATATAAATCTCAATGCAGTATAGAGGTCTCATAAACCAGTATACAAATCTCGATGCAGTATAGAGGTCTCATAAACCAGTATACAAATCTCAATGCAGTATAGAGGTCTCATAAACCAGTATACAAATCTCGATGCAGTGTGCAGGTCTCATAAACCAGTATATAAATCTCAATGCAGTATAGAGGTCTCATAAACCAGTATACAAATCTCGATGCAGTATAGAGGTCTCATAAACCAGTATACAAATCTCGATGCAGTATAGAGGTCTCATGAACCAGTATACAAATCTCGATGCAGTGTGCAGGTCTCATAAACCAGTATACAAATCTCGATGCAGTGTGCAGGTCTCATAAACCAGTGTACAAATCTCGATGCAGTATAGAGGTCTCATAAACCAGTATACAAATCTCGATGCAGTGTGCAGGTCTCATAAACCAGTATACAAATCTCGATGCAGTGTGCAGGTCTCATAAACCAGTATACAAATCTCAATGCAGTGTGCAGGTCTCATAAACCAGTATACAAATCTCGATGCAGTATAGAGGTCTCATAAACCAGTATACAAATCTCAATGCAGTGTGCAGGTCTCATAAACCAGTATACAAATCTCAATGCAGTGTGCAGCTCTCATAAACCAGTATACAAATCTCAATGCAGTGTGCAGGTCTCATAAACCAGTATACAAATCTCGGTGCAGTATAGAGGTCTCATAAACCAGTATACAAATCTCGATGTAGTGTGCAGGTCTCATAAACCAGTATACAAATCTCGATGCAGTATAGAGGTCTCATAAACCAGTATACAAATCTCAATGCAGTATAGAGGTCTCATAAACCAGTATACAAATCTCAATGCAGTGTTCAGCTCTCATAAACCAGTATACAAATCTCGGTGCAGTATAGAGGTCTCATAAACCAGTATACAAATCTCAATGCAGTGTGCAGGTCTCATAAACCAGTATACAAATCTCAATGTAGTGTGCAGGTCTCATAAACCAGTATACAGATCTCGATGCAGTATAGAGGTCTCATAAACCAGTATACAAATCTCGATGCAGTATAGAGGTCTCATAAACCAGTATACAAATCTCAATGCAGTGTGCAGCTCTCATAAACCAGTATACAAATCTCGGTGCAGTATAGAGGTCTCATAAACCAGTATACAAATCTCAATGTAGTGTGCAGGTCTCATAAACCAGTATACAAATCTCGATGCAGTATAGAGGTCTCATAAACCAGTATACAAATCTCAATGCAGTGTGCAGCTCTCATAAACCAGTATACAAATCTCGGTGCAGTATAGAGGTCTCATAAACCAGTATACAAATCTCAATGTAGTGTGCAGGTCTCATTAACCAGTATACAAATCTCGATGCAGTATAGAGGTCTCATAAACCAGTATACAAATCTCAATGCAGTATAGAGGTCTCATAAACCAGTATACAAATCTCAATGTAGTGTGCAGGTCTCATAAACCAGTATACAAATCTCGAGGCAGTATAGAGGTCTCATAAACCAGTATACAAATCTCGATGCAGTATAGAGGTCTCATAAACCAGTATACAAATCTCAATGCAGTGTGCAGGTCTCATAAACCAGTATGCAAATCTCAATGCAGTGTGCAGGTCTCATAAACCAGTATACAAATCTCAATGCAGTATAGAGGTCTCATAAACCAGTATACAAATCTCGATGCAGTATAGAGGTCTCATAAACCAGTATACAAATCTCGATGCAGTATAGAGGTCTCATAAACCAGTATACAAATCTCGATGCAGTATAGAGGTCTCATAAACCAGTATACAAATCTCGATGCAGTATAGAGGTCTCATAAACCAGTATACAAATCTCAATGCAGTGTGCAGGTCTCATAAACCAGTATACAAATCTCGGTGCAGTGTGCAGGTCTCATAAACCAGTATACAAATCTCGATGCAGTATAGAGGTCTCATAAACCAGTATACAAATCTCGATGCGGTATAGAGGTCTCATAAACCAGTATACAAATCTCAATGCAGTGTGCAGGTCTCATAAACCAGTATACAAATCTCAATGCAGTATAGAGGTCTCATAAACCAGTATACAAATCTCTATGCAGTATAGAGGTCTCATAAACCAGTATACAAATCTCGATGCAGTATAGAGGTCTCATAAACCAGTATACAAATCTCGATGCAGTATAGAGGTCTCATAAACCAGTATACAAATCTCGATGCAGTATAGAGGTCTCATAAACCAGTATACAAATCTCGATGCAGTGTGCAGGTCTCATAATCCAGTATACAAATCTCGATGCAGTGTGCAGGTCTCATAAACCAGTATACAAATCTCAATGCAGTATAGAGGTCTCATAAACCAGTATACAAATCTCGATGCAGTGTGCAGGTCTCATAAACCAGTATACAAATCTCAATGCAGTGTGCAGGTCTCATCAACCAGTATACAAATCTCGATGCAGTGTGCAGGTCTCATAAACCAGTATACAAATCTCAATGCAGTCTCGAGGTCTCATAAACCAGTATACAAATCTCGATGCAGTATAGAGGTCTCATAAACCAGTGTACAAATCTCGATGCAGTGTGCAGGTCTCATAAACCAGTATACAAATCTCGATGCAGTATAGAGGTCTCATAAACCAGTATACAAATCTCGATGCAGTGTGCAGGTCTCATAAACCAGTATACAAATCTCGATGCAGTATAGAGGTCTCATAAACCAGTATACAAATCTCAATGCAGTATAGAGGTCTCATAAACCAGTATACAAATCTCAATGCAGTATAGAGGTCTCATAAACCAGTATACAAATCTCGATGCAGTATAGAGGTCTCATAAACCAGTATACAAATCTCGATGCAGTGTGCAGGTCTCATAAACCAGTATACAAATCTCGATGCAGTATAGAGGTCTCATAAACCAGTATACAAATCTCGATGCAGTATAGAGGTCTCATAAACCAGTATACAAATCTCAATGCAGTGTGCAGGTCTCATAAACCAGTATACAAATCTCGATGCAGTATAGAGGTCTCATAAACCAGTATACAAATCTCAATGCAGTGTGCAGGTCTCATAAACCAGTATACAAATCTCGATGCAGTGTGCAGGTCTCATAAACCAGTGTACAAATCTCAATGCAGTATAGAGGTCTCATAAACCAGTATACAAATCTCAATGCAGTGTGCAGGTCTCATAAACCAGTATACAAATCTCGATGCAGTATAGAGGTCTCATAAACCAGTATACAAATCTCGATGCAGTATAGAGGTCTCATAAACCAGTATACAAATCTCAATGCAGTATAGAGGTCTCATAAACCAGTGTACAAATCTCAATGCAGTGTGCAGGTCTCATAAACCAGTATATAAATCTCAATGCAGTGTGCAGGTCTCATAAACCAGTATACAAATCTCGATGCAGTGTGCAGGGCTCATAAACCAGTATACAAATCTCAATGCAGTATAGAGGTCTCATAAACCAGTATACAAATCTCAATGCAGTGTGCAGGTCTCATAAACCAGTATATAAATCTCAATGCAGTGTGCAGGTCTCATAAACCAGTATACAAATCTCAATGCAGTATAGAGGTCCCATAAACCAGTATACAAATCTCGATGCAGTATAGAGGTCTCATAAACCAGTATACAAATCTCAATGCAGTATAGAGGTCTCATAAACCAGTATACAAATCTCGATGCAGTGTGCAGGTCTCATAAACCAGTATACAAATCTCAATGCAGTGTGCAGGTCTCATAAACCAGTATACAAATCTCGATGCAGTGTGCAGGTCTCATAAACCAGTATACAAATCTCAATGCAGTATAGAGGTCTCATAAACCAGTATCCAAATCTCAATGCAGTGTGCAGGTCTCATAAACCAGTATACAAATCTCAATGCAGTATAGAGGTCTCATAAACCAGTATACAAATCTCGATGCAGTATAGAGGTCTCATAAACCAGTATACAAATCTCAATGCAGTCTCGAGGTCTCATAAACCAGTTTACAAATCTCGATGCAGTATAGAGGTCTCATAAACCAGTATACAAATCTCGATGCAGTGTGCAGGTCTCATAAACCAGTATACAAATCTCGATGCAGTATAGAGGTCTCATAAACCAGTTTACAAATCTCGATGCAGTATAGAGGTCTCATAAACCAGTATACAAATCTCAATGCAGTCTCGAGGTCTCATAAACCAGTATACAAATCTCGATGCAGTATAGAGGTCTCATAAACCAGTATACAAATCTCAATGCAGTATAGAGGTCTCATAAACCAGTATACCAATCTCGATGCAGTATAGAGGTCTCATAAACCAGTATACAAATCACGATGCAGTATAGAGGTCTCAAAAACCAGTATACAAATCTCAATGCAGTATAGAGGTCTCATAAACCAGTATACAAATCTCGATGCAGTGTGCAGGTCTCATAAACCAGTATACAAATCTCGATGCAGTGTGCAGGTCTCATAAACCAGTATACAAATCTCAATGCAGTGTGCAGGTCTCATAAACCAGTATACAAATCTCAATGCAGTGTGCAGGTCTCATAAACCAGTATAAAAATCTCAATGTAGTGTGCAGGTCTCATAAACCAGTATACAAATCTCAATGCAGTGTGCAGGTCTCATAAACCAGTATACAAATCTCGGTGCAGTATAGAGGTCTCATAAACCAGTATACAAATCTCAATGTAGTGTGCAGGTCTCATAAACCAGTATACAAATCTCGATGCAGTATAGAGGTCTCATAAACCAGTATACAAATCTCAATGCAGTGTGCAGGTCTCATAAACCAGTATACAAATCTCGGTGCAGTGTGCAGGTCTCATAAACCAGTATACAAATCTCGATGCGGTATAGAGGTCTCATAAACCAGTATACAAATCTCAATGCAGTGTGCAGGTCTCATAAACCAGTATACAAATCTCAATGCAGTATAGAGGTCTCATAAACCAGTATACAAATCTCGATGCAGTATAGAGGTCTCATAAACCAGTATACAAATCTCGATGCAGTATAGAGGTCTCATAAACCAGTATACAAATCTCGATGCAGTATAGAGGTCTCATAAACCAGTATACAAATCTCGATGCAGTATAGAGGTCTCATAAACCAGTATACAAATCTCGATGCAGTGTGCAGGTCTCATAATCCAGTATACAAATCTCGATGCAGTGTGCAGGTCTCATAAACCAGTATACAAATCTCAATGCAGTATAGAGGTCTCATAAACCAGTATACAAATCTCGATGCAGTGTGCAGGTCTCATAAACCAGTATACAAATCTCAATGCAGTGTGCAGGTCTCATAAACCAGTATACAAATCTCGATGCAGTGTGCAGGTCTCATAAACCAGTATACAAATCTCAATGCAGTCTCGAGGTCTCATAAACCAGTATACAAATCTCGATGCAGTATAGAGGTCTCATAAACCAGTGTACAAATCTCGATGCAGTGTGCAGGTCTCATAAACCAGTATACAAATCTCGATGCAGTATAGAGGTCTCATAAACCAGTATACAAATCTCGATGCAGTGTGCAGGTCTCATAAACCAGTATACAAATCTCGATGCAGTATAGAGGTCTCATAAACCAGTATACAAATCTCAATGCAGTATAGAGGTCTCATAAACCAGTATACAAATCTCAATGCAGTATAGAGGTCTCATAAACCAGTATACAAATCTCGATGCAGTATAGAGGTCTCATAAACCAGTATACAAATCTCGATGCAGTGTGCAGGTCTCATAAACCAGTATACAAATCTCGATGCAGTATAGAGGTCTCATAAACCAGTATACAAATCTCGATGCAGTATAGAGGTCTCATAAACCAGTATACAAATCTCAATGCAGTGTGCAGGTCTCATAAACCAGTATACAAATCTCGATGCAGTATAGAGGTCTCATAAACCAGTATACAAATCTCAATGCAGTGTGCAGGTCTCATAAACCAGTATACAAATCTCGATGCAGTGTGCAGGTCTCATAAACCAGTGTACAAATCTCAATGCAGTATAGAGGTCTCATAAACCAGTATACAAATCTCAATGCAGTGTGCAGGTCTCATAAACCAGTATACAAATCTCGATGCAGTATAGAGGTCTCATAAACCAGTATACAAATCTCGATGCAGTATAGAGGTCTCATAAACCAGTATACAAATCTCAATGCAGTATAGAGGTCTCATAAACCAGTGTACAAATCTCAATGCAGTGTGCAGGTCTCATAAACCAGTATATAAATCTCAATGCAGTGTGCAGGTCTCATAAACCAGTATACAAATCTCGATGCAGTGTGCAGGGCTCATAAACCAGTATACAAATCTCAATGCAGTATAGAGGTCTCATAAACCAGTATACAAATCTCAATGCAGTGTGCAGGTCTCAGAAACCAGTATATAAATCTCAATGCAGTGTGCAGGTCTCATAAACCAGTATACAAATCTCAATGCAGTATAGAGGTCCCATAAACCAGTATACAAATCTCGATGCAGTATAGAGGTCTCATAAACCAGTATACAAATCTCAATGCAGTATAGAGGTCTCATAAACCAGTATACAAATCTCGATGCAGTGTGCAGGTCTCATAAACCAGTATACAAATCTCAATGCAGTGTGCAGGTCTCATAAACCAGTATACAAATCTCGATGCAGTGTGCAGGTCTCATAAACCAGTATACAAATCTCAATGCAGTATAGAGGTCTCATAAACCAGTATCCAAATCTCAATGCAGTGTGCAGGTCTCATAAACCAGTATACAAATCTCAATGCAGTATAGAGGTCTCATAAACCAGTATACAAATCTCGATGCAGTATAGAGGTCTCATAAACCAGTATACAAATCTCAATGCAGTCTCGAGGTCTCATAAACCAGTTTACAAATCTCGATGCAGTATAGAGGTCTCATAAACCAGTATACAAATCTCGATGCAGTGTGCAGGTCTCATAAACCAGTATACAAATCTCGATGCAGTATAGAGGTCTCATAAACCAGTTTACAAATCTCGATGCAGTATAGAGGTCTCATAAACCAGTATACAAATCTCAATGCAGTCTCGAGGTCTCATAAACCAGTATACAAATCTCGATGCAGTATAGAGGTCTCATAAACCAGTATACAAATCTCAATGCAGTATAGAGGTCTCATAAACCAGTATACCAATCTCGATGCAGTATAGAGGTCTCATAAACCAGTATACAAATCACGATGCAGTATAGAGGTCTCAAAAACCAGTATACAAATCTCAATGCAGTATAGAGGTCTCATAAACCAGTATACAAATCTCGATGCAGTGTGCAGGTCTCATAAACCAGTATACAAATCTCGATGCAGTGTGCAGGTCTCATAAACCAGTATACAAATCTCAATGCAGTGTGCAGGTCTCATAAACCAGTATACAAATCTCAATGCAGTGTGCAGGTCTCATAAACCAGTATAAAAATCTCAATGTAGTGTGCAGGTCTCATAAACCAGTATACAAATCTCGATGCAGTGTGCAGGTCTCATAAACCAGTATACAAATCTCGATGCAGTGTGCAGGTCTCATAAACCAGTATACAAATCTCAATGCAGTGTGCAGGTCTCATAAACCAGTATACAAATCTCGGTGCAGTATAGAGGTCTCATAAACCAGTATACAAATCTCAATGTAGTGTGCAGGTCTCATAAACCAGTATACAAATCTCGATGCAGTATAGAGGTCTCATAAACCAGTATACAAATCTCAATGTAGTGTGCAGGTCTCATAAACCAGTATACAAATCTCGATGCAGTATAGAGGTCTCATAAACCAGTATACAAATCTCGATGCAGTATAGAGGTCTCATAAACCAGTATACAAATCTCGATGCAGTATAGAGGTCTCATAAAACAGTATACAAATCTCAATGTAGTGTGCAGGTCTCATAAACCAGTATACAAATCTCGATGCAGTGTGCAGGTCTCATAAACCAGTATACAAATCTCGATGCAGTATAGAGGTCTCATAAACCAGTATACAAATCTCGATGCAGTATAGAGGTCTCATAAACCAGTATACAAATCTCGATGCAGTATAGAGGTCTCCTAAACCAGTATACAAATCTCGATGCAGTGTGCAGGTCTCATAAACCAGTATACAAATCTCGATGCCGTGTGCAGGTCTCATAAACCAGTATACAAATGTCAATGCAGTATAGAGGTCTCATAAACCAGTATACAAATCTCGATGCAGTATAGAGGTCTCATAAACCAGTATACAAATCTCAATGTAGTGTGCAGGTCTCATAAACCAGTATACAAATCTCGATGCAGTATAGAGGTCTCATAAACCAGTATACAAATCTCGATGCAGTATAGAGGTCTCATAAACCAGTATACAAATCTCGATGCAGTGTGCAGGTCTCATAAACCAGTATACAAATCTCAATGCAGTATAGAGGTCTCATAAACCAGTATACAAATCTCGATGCAGTATAGAGGTCTCATAAACCAGTATACAAATCTCGATGCAGTATAGAGGTCTCATAAACCAGTGTACAAATCTCGATGCAGTGTGCAGGTCTCATAAACCAGTATACAAATCTCAATGCAGTGTGCAGGTCTCATAAACCAGTATACAAATCTCGATGCAGTGTGCAGGTCTCATAAACCAGTATACAAATCTCGATGCAGTGTGCAGGTCTCATAAACCAGTATACAAATCTCAATGCAGTATAGAGGTCTCATAAACCAGTATACAAATCTCGATGCAGTGTGCAGGTCTCATAAACCAGTATACAAATCTCGATGCAGTGTGCAGGTCTCATAAACCAGTATACAAATCTCGATGCAGTATAGAGGTCTCATAAACCAGTATATAAATCTCGATGCAGTATAGAGGTCTCATAAACCAGTATACAAATCTCAATGCAGTGTGCAGGTCTCATAAACCAGTATACAAATCTCGATGCAGTATAGAGGTCTCATAAACCAGTATACAAATCTCGATGCAGTATAGAGGTCTCATAAACCAGTATACAAATCTCGATGCAGTGTGCAGGTCTCATAAACCAGTATACAAATCTCAATGCAGTATAGAGGTCTCATAAACCAGTATACAAATCTCGATGCAGTGTGCAGGTCTCATAAACCAGTATACAAATCTCGATGCAGTGTGCAGGTCTCATAAACCAGTATACAAATCTCGATGGAGTATAGAGGTCTCATAAACCAGTATACAAATCTCAATGCAGTGTGCAGGTCTCATAAACCAGTATACAAATCTCGATGCAGTGTGCAGGTCTCATAAACCAGTATACAAATCTCGATGCAGTGTGCAGGTCTCATAAACCAGTATACAAATCTCAATGCTGTGTGCAGGTCTCATAAACCAGTATACAAGTCTCGATGCAGTATAGAGGTCTCATAAACCAGTGTACAAATCTCGATGCAGTGTGCAGGTCTCATAAACCAGTATACAAATCTCGATGCAGTATAGAGGTCTCATAAACCAGTATACAAATCTCGATGCAGTGTGCAGGTCTCATAAACCAGTATACAAATCTCGATGCAGTATAGAGGTCTCATAAACCAGTATACAAATCTCAATGCAGTATAGAGGTCTCATAAACCAGTATACAAATCTCAATGCAGTATAGAGGTCTCATAAACCAGTATACAAATCTCGATGCAGTATAGAGGTCTCATAAACCAGTATACAAATCTCGATGCAGTGTGCAGGTCTCATAAACCAGTATACAAATCTCGATGCAGTATAGAGGTCTCATAAACCAGTATACAAATCTCGATGCAGTATAGAGGTCTCATAAACCAGTATACAAATCTCAATGCAGTGTGCAGGTCTCATAAACCAGTATACAAATCTCGATGCAGTATAGAGGTCTCATAAACCAGTATACAAATCTCAATGCAGTGTGCAGGTCTCATAAACCAGTATACAAATCTCGATGCAGTGTGCAGGTCTCATAAACCAGTGTACAAATCTCAATGCAGTATAGAGGTCTCATAAACCAGTATACAAATCTCAATGCAGTGTGCAGGTCTCATAAACCAGTATACAAATCTCGATGCAGTATAGAGGTCTCATAAACCAGTATACAAATCTCGATGCAGTATAGAGGTCTCATAAACCAGTATACAAATCTCAATGCAGTATAGAGGTCTCATAAACCAGTGTACAAATCTCAATGCAGTGTGCAGGTCTCATAAACCAGTATATAAATCTCAATGCAGTGTGCAGGTCTCATAAACCAGTATACAAATCTCGATGCAGTGTGCAGGGCTCATAAACCAGTATACAAATCTCAATGCAGTATAGAGGTCTCATAAACCAGTATACAAATCTCAATGCAGTGTGCAGGTCTCAGAAACCAGTATATAAATCTCAATGCAGTGTGCAGGTCTCATAAACCAGTATACAAATCTCAATGCAGTATAGAGGTCCCATAAACCAGTATACAAATCTCGATGCAGTATAGAGGTCTCATAAACCAGTATACAAATCTCAATGCAGTATAGAGGTCTCATAAACCAGTATACAAATCTCGATGCAGTGTGCAGGTCTCATAAACCAGTATACAAATCTCAATGCAGTGTGCAGGTCTCATAAACCAGTATACAAATCTCGATGCAGTGTGCAGGTCTCATAAACCAGTATACAAATCTCAATGCAGTATAGAGGTCTCATAAACCAGTATCCAAATCTCAATGCAGTGTGCAGGTCTCATAAACCAGTATACAAATCTCAATGCAGTATAGAGGTCTCATAAACCAGTATACAAATCTCGATGCAGTATAGAGGTCTCATAAACCAGTATACAAATCTCAATGCAGTCTCGAGGTCTCATAAACCAGTTTACAAATCTCGATGCAGTATAGAGGTCTCATAAACCAGTATACAAATCTCGATGCAGTGTGCAGGTCTCATAAACCAGTATACAAATCTCGATGCAGTATAGAGGTCTCATAAACCAGTTTACAAATCTCGATGCAGTATAGAGGTCTCATAAACCAGTATACAAATCTCAATGCAGTCTCGAGGTCTCATAAACCAGTATACAAATCTCGATGCAGTATAGAGGTCTCATAAACCAGTATACAAATCTCAATGCAGTATAGAGGTCTCATAAACCAGTATACCAATCTCGATGCAGTATAGAGGTCTCATAAACCAGTATACAAATCACGATGCAGTATAGAGGTCTCAAAAACCAGTATACAAATCTCAATGCAGTATAGAGGTCTCATAAACCAGTATACAAATCTCGATGCAGTGTGCAGGTCTCATAAACCAGTATACAAATCTCGATGCAGTGTGCAGGTCTCATAAACCAGTATACAAATCTCAATGCAGTGTGCAGGTCTCATAAACCAGTATACAAATCTCAATGCAGTGTGCAGGTCTCATAAACCAGTATAAAAATCTCAATGTAGTGTGCAGGTCTCATAAACCAGTATACAAATCTCGATGCAGTGTGCAGGTCTCATAAACCAGTATACAAATCTCGATGCAGTGTGCAGGTCTCATAAACCAGTATACAAATCTCAATGCAGTGTGCAGGTCTCATAAACCAGTATACAAATCTCGGTGCAGTATAGAGGTCTCATAAACCAGTATACAAATCTCAATGTAGTGTGCAGGTCTCATAAACCAGTATACAAATCTCGATGCAGTATAGAGGTCTCATAAACCAGTATACAAATCTCAATGTAGTGTGCAGGTCTCATAAACCAGTATACAAATCTCGATGCAGTATAGAGGTCTCATAAACCAGTATACAAATCTCGATGCAGTATAGAGGTCTCATAAACCAGTATACAAATCTCGATGCAGTATAGAGGTCTCATAAAACAGTATACAAATCTCAATGTAGTGTGCAGGTCTCATAAACCAGTATACAAATCTCGATGCAGTGTGCAGGTCTCATAAACCAGTATACAAATCTCGATGCAGTATAGAGGTCTCATAAACCAGTATACAAATCTCGATGCAGTATAGAGGTCTCATAAACCAGTATACAAATCTCGATGCAGTATAGAGGTCTCCTAAACCAGTATACAAATCTCGATGCAGTGTGCAGGTCTCATAAACCAGTATACAAATCTCGATGCCGTGTGCAGGTCTCATAAACCAGTATACAAATGTCAATGCAGTATAGAGGTCTCATAAACCAGTATACAAATCTCGATGCAGTATAGAGGTCTCATAAACCAGTATACAAATCTCAATGTAGTGTGCAGGTCTCATAAACCAGTATACAAATCTCGATGCAGTATAGAGGTCTCATAAACCAGTATACAAATCTCGATGCAGTATAGAGGTCTCATAAACCAGTATACAAATCTCGATGCAGTGTGCAGGTCTCATAAACCAGTATACAAATCTCAATGCAGTATAGAGGTCTCATAAACCAGTATACAAATCTCGATGCAGTATAGAGGTCTCATAAACCAGTGTACAAATCTCGATGCAGTATAGAGGTCTCATAAACCAGTGTACAAATCTCGATGCAGTGTGCAGGTCTCATAAACCAGTATACAAATCTCAATGCAGTGTGCAGGTCTCATAAACCAGTATACAAATCTCGATGCAGTGTGCAGGTCTCATAAACCAGTATACAAATCTCGATGCAGTGTGCAGGTCTCATAAACCAGTATACAAATCTCAATGCAGTATAGAGGTCTCATAAACCAGTATACAAATCTCGATGCAGTGTGCAGGTCTCATAAACCAGTATACAAATCTCGATGCAGTGTGCAGGTCTCATAAACCAGTATACAAATCTCGATGCAGTATAGAGGTCTCATAAACCAGTATATAAATCTCGATGCAGTATAGAGGTCTCATAAACCAGTATACAAATCTCAATGCAGTGTGCAGGTCTCATAAACCAGTATACAAATCTCGATGCAGTATAGAGGTCTCATAAACCAGTATACAAATCTCGATGCAGTATAGAGGTCTCATAAACCAGTATACAAATCTCGATGCAGTGTGCAGGTCTCATAAACCAGTATACAAATCTCAATGCAGTATAGAGGTCTCATAAACCAGTATACAAATCTCGATGCAGTGTGCAGGTCTCATAAACCAGTATACAAATCTCGATGCAGTGTGCAGGTCTCATAAACCAGTATACAAATCTCGATGGAGTATAGAGGTCTCATAAACCAGTATACAAATCTCAATGCAGTGTGCAGGTCTCATAAACCAGTATACAAATCTCGATGCAGTGTGCAGGTCTCATAAACCAGTATACAAATCTCGATGCAGTGTGCAGGTCTCATAAACCAGTATACAAATCTCAATGCTGTGTGCAGGTCTCATAAACCAGTATACAAGTCTCGATGCAGTATAGAGGTCTCATAAACCTGTATACAAATCTCGATGCAGTCTCGAGGTCTCATAAACCAGTATACAAATCTCGATGCAGTATAGAGGTCTCATAAACCAGTATACAAATCTCAATGCAGTGTGCAGGTCTCATAAACCAGTATACAAATCTCGATGCAGTGTGCAGGTCTCATAAACCAGTATACAAATCTCGATGCAGTGTGCAGGTCTCATAAACCAGTATACAAATCTCAATGCTGTGTGCAGGTCTCATAAACCAGTATACAAATCTCGATGCAGTCTCGAGGTCTCATAAACCAGTGTACAAATCTCGATGCAGTGTGCAGGTCTCATAAACCAGTATACAAATCTCGATGCAGTCTCGAGGTCTCATAAACCAGTATACAAATCTCGATGCAGTGTGCAGGTCTCATAAACCAGTATACAAATCTCAATGCAGTATAGAGGTCTCATAAACCAGTGTACAAATCTCAATGCAGTATAGAGGTCTCATAAACCAGTATACAAATCTCAATGCAGTATAGAGGTCTCATAAACCAGTGTACAAATCTCAATGCAGTATAGAGGTCTCATAAACCAGTATACAAATCTCGATGCAGTCTCGAGGTCTCATAAACCAGTATACAAATCTCGATGCAGTGTGCAGGTCTCATAAACCAGTATACAAATCTCGATGCAGTGTGCAGGTCTCATAAACCAGTATACAAATCTCAATGCAGTATAGAGGTCTCATAAACCAGTATACAAATCTCGATGCAGTCTCGAGGTCTCATAAACCAGTATACAAATCTCGATGCAGTGTGCAGGTCTCATAAACCAGTATACAAATCTCGGTGCAGTATAGAGGTCTCATAAACCAGTATACAAATCTCGATGCAGTCTCGAGGTCTCATAAACCAGTATACAAATCTCGATGCAGTGTGCAGGTCTCATAAACCAGTTTACAAATCTCGATGCAGTGTGCAGGTCTCATAAACCAGTATACAAATCTCGATGCAGTGTGCAGGTCTCATAAAACAGTATACAAATCTCGATGCAGTGTGCAGGTCTCATAAACCAGTATACAAATCTCGATGCAGTGTGCAGGTCTCATAAACCAGTATACAAATCTCAATGCAGTATAGAGGTCTCATAAACCAGTATACAAATCTCAATGCAGTGTGCAGGTCTCATAATCCAGTATACAAATCTCGGTGCAGTATAGAGGTCTCATAAACCAGTGTACAAATCTCGATGCAGTATAGAGGTCTCATAAACCAGTATACAAATCTCAATGCAGTGTGCAGGTCTCATAAACCAGTATACAAATCTCAATGCAGTGTGCAGGTCTCATAAACCAGTATACAAATCTCGGTGCAGTATAGAGGTCTCATAAACCAGTATACAAATCTCGATGCAGTGTGCAGGTCTCATAAACCAGTATACAACTGTCAATGCAGTGTGCAGGTCTCATAAACCAGTATACAAATCTCAATGCAGTATAGAGGTCTCATAAACCAGTTTACAAATCTCGATGCAGTGTGCAGGTCTCATAAACCAGTATACAAATCTCAATGCAGTATAGAGGTCTCATAAACCAGTATACAAATCTCGATGCAGTGTGCAGGTCTCATAAACCAGTATACAAATCTCAATGCAGTATAGAGGTCTCATAAACCAGTATACAAATCTCGATGCAGTGTGCAGGTCTCATAACCCAGTATACAAATCTCAATGCAGTGTGCAGGTCTCATAAACCAGTATACAAATCTCGATGCAGTATAGAGGCCTCATAAACCAGTATACAAATCTCAATGCAGTGTGCAGGTCTCATAAACCAGTATACAAATCTCGATGCAGTGTGCAGGTCTCATAAACCAGTATACAAATCTCGATGCAGTGTGCAGGTCTCATAAACCAGTATACAAATCTCAATGCAGTATAGAGGTCTCATAAACAAGTATACAAATCTCAATGCAGTATAGAGGTCTCATAAACAAGTATACAAATCTCAATGCAGTGTGCAGGTCTCATAAACCAGTATACAAATCTCAATGCAGTATAGAGGTCTCATAAACCAGTATACAAATCTCAATGCAGTATAGAGGTCTCATAAACCAGTATACAAATCTCGATGCAGTGTGCAGGTCTCATAAACCAGTATACAAATCTCGGTGCAGTATAGAGGTCTCATAAACCAGTATACAAATCTCGATGCAGTGTGCAGGTCTCATAAACCAGTATACAACTGTCAATGCAGTGTGCAGGTCTCATAAACCAGTATACAAATCTCAATGCAGTATAGAGGTCTCATAAACCAGTTTACAAATCTCGATGCAGTGTGCAGGTCTCATAAACCAGTATACAAATCTCAATGCAGTATAGAGGTCTCATAAACCAGTATACAAATCTCGATGCAGTGTGCAGGTCTCATAAACCAGTATACAAATCTCAATGCAGTATAGAGGTCTCATAAACCAGTATACAAATCTCGATGCAGTGTGCAGGTCTCATAACCCAGTATACAAATCTCAATGCAGTGTGCAGGTCTCATAAACCAGTATACAAATCTCGATGCAGTATAGAGGCCTCATAAACCAGTATACAAATCTCAATGCAGTGTGCAGGTCTCATAAACCAGTATACAAATCTCGATGCAGTGTGCAGGTCTCATAAACCAGTATACAAATCTCGATGCAGTGTGCAGGTCTCATAAACCAGTATACAAATCTCAATGCAGTATAGAGGTCTCATAAACAAGTATACAAATCTCAATGCAGTATAGAGGTCTCATAAACAAGTATACAAATCTCAATGCAGTGTGCAGGTCTCATAAACAAGTATACAAATCTCAATGCAGTGTGCAGGTCTCATAAACCAGTATACAAATCTCGATGCAGTGTGCAGGTCTCATAAACCAGTATACAAATCTCAATGCAGTGTGCAGGTCTCATAAACCAGTATACAAATCTCGATGCAGTGTGCAGGTCTCATAAACCAGTGTACAAATCTCAATGCAGTGTGCAGGTCTCATAAACCAGTATACAAATCTCAATGCAGTGTGCAGGTCTCATAAACCAGTATACAAATCTCAATGCAGTGTGCAGGTCTCATAAACCAGTGTACAAATCTCAATGCAGTGTGCAGGTCTCATAAACCAGTATACAAATCTCGATGCAGTATACAGGTCTCATAAACCAGTATACAAATCTCGATGCAGTATAGAGGTCTCATAAACAAGTATACAAATCTCAATGCAGTATAGAGGTCTCATAAACCAGTATACAAATCTCGATGCAGTATAGAGGTCTCATAAACAAGTATACAAATCTCAATGCAGTGTGCAGGTCTCATAAACAAGTATACAAATCTCAATGCAGTATAGAGGTCTCATAAACAAGTATCCAAATCTCAATGCAGTATAGAGGTCTCATAAACAAGTATACAAATCTCAATGCAGTGTGCAGGTCTCATAAACCAGTATACAAATCTCGATGCAGTATACAGGTCTCATAAACCAGTATACAAATCTCGATGCAGTATAGAGGTCTCATAAACAAGTATACAAATCTCAATGCAGTATAGAGGTCTCATAAACCAGTATACAAATCTCGATGCAGTATAGAGGTCTCATAAACAAGTATACAAATCTCAATGCAGTGTGCAGGTCTCATAAACCAGTATACAAATCTCAATGCAGTATAGAGGTCTCATAAACAAGTATACAAATCTCAATGCAGTATAGAGGTCTCATAAACAAGTATACAAATCTCAATGCAGTGTGCAGGTCTCATAAACCAGTATACAAATCTCGATGCAGTATGCAGGTCTCATAAACCAGTATACAAATCTCGATGCAGTATAGAGGTCTCATAAACCAGTATACAAATCTCAATGCAGTATAGAGGTCTCATAAACCAGTATACAAATCTCAATGCAGTGTGCAGGTCTCATAAACCAGTATACAAATCTCGATGCAGTATAGAGGTCTCATAAACCAGTATACAAATCTCGATGCAGTGTGCAGGTCTCATAAACCAGTATACAAATCTCGATGCAGTATAGAGGTCTCATAAACCAGTATACAAATCTCGATGCAGTGTGCAGGTCTCATAAACCAGTATACAAATCTCGGTGCAGTATAGAGGTTTCATAAACCAGTATACAAATCTCAATGCAGTATAGAGGTCTCATAAACCAGTATACAAATCTCGATGCAGTATAGAGGTCTCATAAACCAGTTTACAAATCTCGATGCAGTGTGCAGGTCTCATAAACCAGTATACAAATCTCAATGCAGTGTGCAGGTCTCATAAACCAGTATACAAATCTCGGTGCAGTATAGAGGTCTCATAAACCAGTATACAAATCTCAATGCAGTATAGAGGTCTCATAAACCAGTATACAAATCTAGATGCAGTGTGCAGGTCTCATAAACCAGTATACAAATCTCGATGCAGTATAGAGGTCTCATAAACCAGTATACAAATCTCGATGCAGTGTGCAGGTCTCATAAACCAGTATACAAATCTCGGTGCAGTATAGAGGTCTCATAAACCAGTATACAAATCTCAATGCAGTATAGAGGTCTCATAAACCAGTATACAAATCTCGATGCAGTATAGAGGTCTCATAAACCAGTTTACAAATCTCGATGCAGTGTGCAGGTCTCATAAACCAGTATACAAATCTCGATGCAGTGTGCAGGTCTCATAAACCAGTATACAAATCTCGGTGCAGTATAGAGGTCTCATAAACCAGTATACAAATCTCAATGCAGTATAGAGGTCTCATAAACCAGTTTACAAATCTCGATGCAGTGTGCAGGTCTCATAAACCAGTATACAAATCTCAATGCAGTGTGCAGGTCTCATAAACCAGTATACAAATCTCAATGCAGTATAGAGGTCTCATAAACCAGTATACAAATCTCAATGCAGTATAGAGGTCTCATAAACCAGTATACAAATCTCGATGCAGTGTGCAGGTCTCATAAACCAGTATACAAATCTCGGTGCAGTATAGAGGTCTCATAAACCAGTTTACAAATCTCGATGCAGTGTGCAGGTCTCATAAACCAGTATACAAATCTCGATGCAGTATAGAGGTCTCATAAACCAGTATACAAATCTCAATGCAGTATAGAGGTCTCAAAAACCAGTATACAAATCTCAATGCAGTATAGAGGTCTCATAAACCAGTATACAAATCTCGATGCAGTGTGCAGGTCTCATAAACCAGTATACAAATCTCAATGCAGTGTGCAGGTCTCATAAATCAGTATACAAATCTCAATGCAGTATAGAGGTCTCATAAACCAGTATACAAATCTCGATGCAGTGTGCAGGTCTCATAAACCAGTATACAAATCTCAATGCAGTGTGCAGGTCTCATAAACCAGTATACAAATCTCAATGCAGTATAGAGGTCTCATAAACCAGTTTACAAATCTCAATGCAGTGTGCAGGTCTCATAAACCAGTATACAAATCTCAATGCAGTGTGCAGGTCTCATAAACCAGTATACAATTCTCAATGCAGTATAGAGGTCTCATAAACCAGTTTACAAATCTCGATGCAGTATAGAGGTCTCATAAACAAGTATACAAATCTCAATGCAGTATAGAGGTCTCATAAACAAGTATACAAATCTCAATGCAGTATAGAGGTCTCATAAACAAGTATACAAATCTCAATGCAGTGTGCAGGTCTCATAAAGCAGTATACAAATCTCGATGCAGTATGCAGGTCTCATAAACCAGTATACAAATCTCGATGCAGTATAGAGGTCTCATAAACCAGTATACAAATCTCGATGCAGTGTGCAGGTCTCATAAACCAGTATACAAATCTCGATGCAGTGTGCAGGTCTCATAAACCAGTATACAAATCTCGATGCAGTATAGAGGTCTCATAAACCAGTATACAAATCTCAATGCAGTATAGAGGTCTCATAAACCAGTATACAAATCTCAATGCAGTATAGAGGTCTCATAAACCAGTATACAAATCTCGATGCAGTGTGCAGGTCTCATAAACCAGTATACAAATCTCGATGCAGTATAGAGGTCTCATAAACCAGTATACAAATCTCGATGCAGTGTGCAGGTCTCATAAACCAGTATACAAATCTCGATGCAGTATAGAGGTCTCATAAACCAGTTTACAAATCTCGATGCAGTGTGCAGGTCTCATAAACCAGTATACAAATCTCGATGCAGTATAGAGGTCTCATAAACCAGTATACAAATCTCAATGCAGTATAGAGGTCTCATAAACCAGTATACAAATCTCAATGCAGTATAGAGGTCTCATAAACCAGTATACAAATCTCGATGCAGTGTGCAGGTCTCATAAACCAGTATACAAATCTCGGTGCAGTATAGAGGTCTCATAAACCAGTATACAAATCTCGATGCAGTGTGCAGGTCTCATAAACCAGTATACAAATCTCAATGCAGTGTGCAGGTCTCATAAACCAGTATACAAATCTCAATGCAGTATAGAGGTCTCATAAACCAGTATACAAATCTCAATGCAGTATAGAGGTCTCATAAACCAGTATACAAATCTCAATGCAGTGTGCAGGTCTCATAAACCAGTATACAAATCTCGATGCAGTGTGCAGGTCTCATAAACCAGTTTACAAATCTCGATGCAGTGTGCAGGTCTCATAAACCAGTATACAAATCTCGATGCAGTATACAGGTCTCATAAACCAGTATACAAATCTCAATGCAGTATAGAGGTCTCATAAACCAGTATACAAATCTCAATGCAGTATAGAGTTCTCATAAACCAGTATACAAATCTCAATGCAGTGTGCAGGTCTCATAAACCAGTGTACAAATCTCAATGCAGTATAGAGGTCTCATAAACCAGTATACAAATCTCGATGCAGTATAGAGGTCTCATAAACCAGTATACAAATCTCAATGCAGTGTGCAGGTCTCATAAACCAGTATACAAATCTCGATGCAGTGTGCAGGTCTCATAAACCAGTATACAAATCTCAATGCAGTGTGCAGGTCTCATAAACCAGTATACAAATCTCAATGCAGTGTGCAGGTCTCATAAACCAGTATACAAATCTCAATGCAGTATAGAGGTCTCATAAACCAGTTTACAAATCTCGATGCAGTATAGAGGTCTCATAAACAAGTATACAAATCTCAATGCAGTGTGCAGGTCTCATAAACCAGTATACAAATCTCAATGCAGTGTGCAGGTCTCATAAACCAGTATACAAATCTCAATGCAGTATAGAGGTCTCATAAACCAGTTTACAAATCTCGATGCAGTATAGAGGTCTCATAAACAAGTATACAAATCTCAATGCAGTATAGAGGTCTCATAAACAAGTATACAAATCTCAATGCAGTGTGCAGGTCTCATAAACCAGTATACAAATCTCGATGCAGTGTGCAGGTCTCATAAACCAGTATACAAATCTCGATGCAGTGTGCAGGTCTCATAAACCAGTTTACAAATCTCGATGCAGTGTGCAGGTCTCATAAACCAGTATACAAATCTCGATGCAGTGTGCAGGTCTCATAAAACAGTATACAAATCTCGATGCAGTGTGCAGGTCTCATAAACCAGTATACAAATCTCGATGCAGTGTGCAGGTCTCATAAACCAGTATACAAATCTCAATGCAGTATAGAGGTCTCATAAACCAGTATACAAATCTCAATGCAGTGTGCAGGTCTCATAAACCAGTATACAAATCTCGGTGCAGTATAGAGGTCTCATAAACCAGTGTACAAATCTCGATGCAGTATAGAGGTCTCATAAACCAGTATACAAATCTCAATGCAGTGTGCAGGTCTCATAAACCAGTATACAAATCTCAATGCAGTGTGCAGGTCTCATAAACCAGGATACAAATCTCAATGCAGTATAGAGGTCTCATAAACCAGTATACAAATCTCAATGCAGTATAGAGGTCTCATAAACCAGTATACAAATCTCAATGCAGTATAGAGGTCTCATAAACCAGTATACAAATCTCGATGCAGTGTGCAGGTCTCATAAACCAGTATACAAATCTCGGTGCAGTATAGAGGTCTCATAAACCAGTATACAAATCTCGATGCAGTGTGCAGGTCTCATAAACCAGTATACAACTGTCAATGCAGTGTGCAGGTCTCATAAACCAGTATACAAATCTCAATGCAGTATAGAGGTCTCATAAACCAGTTTACAAATCTCGATGCAGTGTGCAGGTCTCATAAACCAGTATACAAATCTCAATGCAGTATAGAGGTCTCATAAACCAGTATACAAATCTCGATGCAGTGTGCAGGTCTCATAAACCAGTATACAAATCTCAATGCAGTATAGAGGTCTCATAAACCAGTATACAAATCTCGATGCAGTGTGCAGGTCTCATAAACCAGTATACAAATCTCAATGCAGTGTGCAGGTCTCATAAACCAGTATACAAATCTCGATGCAGTATAGAGGCCTCATAAACCAGTATACAAATCTCAATGCAGTGTGCAGGTCTCATAAACCAGTATACAAATCTCGATGCAGTGTGCAGGTCTCATAAACCAGTATACAAATCTCGATGCAGTGTGCAGGTCTCATAAACCAGTATACAAATCTCAATGCAGTATAGAGGTCTCATAAACAAGTATACAAATCTCAATGCAGTATAGAGGTCTCATAAACAAGTATACAAATCTCAATGCAGTGTGCAGGTCTCATAAACAAGTATACAAATCTCAATGCAGTGTGCAGGTCTCATAAACCAGTATACAAATCTCGATGCAGTGTGCAGGTCTCATAAACCAGTATACAAATCTCAATGCAGTGTGCAGGTCTCATAAACCAGTATACAAATCTCGATGCAGTGTGCAGGTCTCATAAACCAGTGTACAAATCTCAATGCAGTGTGCAGGTCTCATAAACCAGTATACAAATCTCAATGCAGTGTGCAGGTCTCATAAACCAGTATACAAATCTCAATGCAGTGTGCAGGTCTCATAAACCAGTGTACAAATCTCAATGCAGTGTGCAGGTCTCATAAACCAGTATACAAATCTCGATGCAGTATACAGGTCTCATAAACCAGTATACAAATCTCGATGCAGTATAGAGGTCTCATAAACAAGTATACAAATCTCAATGCAGTGTGCAGGTCTCATAAACCAGTATACAAATCTCAATGCAGTATAGAGGTCTCATAAACAAGTATCCAAATCTCAATGCAGTATAGAGGTCTCATAAACAAGTATACAAATCTCAATGCAGTGTGCAGGTCTCATAAACCAGTATACAAATCTCGATGCAGTATACAGGTCTCATAAACCAGTATACAAATCTCGATGCAGTATAGAGGTCTCATAAACAAGTATACAAATCTCAATGCAGTATAGAGGTCTCATAAACCAGTATACAAATCTCGATGCAGTATAGAGGTCTCATAAACAAGTATACAAATCTCAATGCAGTGTGCAGGTCTCATAAACCAGTATACAAATCTCAATGCAGTATAGAGGTCTCATAAACAAGTATACAAATCTCAATGCAGTATAGAGGTCTCATAAACAAGTATACAAATCTCAATGCAGTGTGCAGGTCTCATAAACCAGTATACAAATCTCGATGCAGTATGCAGGTCTCATAAACCAGTATACAAATCTCGATGCAGTATAGAGGTCTCATAAACCAGTATACAAATCTCAATGCAGTATAGAGGTCTCATAAACCAGTATACAAATCTCAATGCAGTGTGCAGGTCTCATAAACCAGTATACAAATCTCGATGCAGTATAGAGGTCTCATAAACCAGTATACAAATCTCGATGCAGTGTGCAGGTCTCATAAACCAGTATACAAATCTCGATGCAGTATAGAGGTCTCATAAACCAGTATACAAATCTCGATGCAGTGTGCAGGTCTCATAAACCAGTATACAAATCTCGGTGCAGTATAGAGGTCTCATAAACCAGTATACAAATCTCGATGCAGTATAGAGGTCTCATAAACCAGTTTACAAATCTCGATGCAGTGTGCAGGTCTCATAAACCAGTATACAAATCTCAATGCAGTGTGCTGGTCTCATAAACCAGTATACAAATCTCGGTGCAGTATAGAGGTCTCATAAACCAGTATACAAATCTCAATGCAGTATAGAGGTCTCATAAACCAGTATACAAATCTCGATGCAGTGTGCAGGTCTCATAAACCAGTATACAAATCTCGATGCAGTATAGAGGTCTCATAAACCAGTATACAAATCTCGATGCAGTGTGCAGGTCTCATAAACCAGTATACAAATCTCGGTGCAGTATAGAGGTCTCATAAACCAGTATACAAATCTCAATGCAGTATAGAGGTCTCATAAACCAGTATACAAATCTCGATGCAGTATAGAGGTCTCATAAACCAGTTTACAAATCTCGATGCAGTGTGCAGGTCTCATAAACCAGTATACAAATCTCGATGCAGTGTGCAGGTCTCATAAACCAGTATACAAATCTCGGTGCAGTATAGAGGTCTCATAAACCAGTATACAAATCTCAATGCAGTATAGAGGTCTCATAAACCAGTTTACAAATCTCGATGCAGTGTGCAGGTCTCATAAACCAGTATACAAATCTCAATGCAGTGTGCAGGTCTCATAAACCAGTATACAAATCTCAATGCAGTATAGAGGTCTCATAAACCAGTATACAAATCTCAATGCAGTATAGAGGTCTCATAAACCAGTATACAAATCTCGATGCAGTGTGCAGGTCTCATAAACCAGTATACAAATCTCGGTGCAGTATAGAGGTCTCATAAACCAGTTTACAAATCTCGATGCAGTGTGCAGGTCTCATAAACCAGTATACAAATCTCGATGCAGTATAGAGGTCTCATAAACCAGTATACAAATCTCAATGCAGTATAGAGGTCTCATAAACCAGTATACAAATCTCAATGCAGTATAGAGGTCTCATAAACCAGTATACAAATCTCGATGCAGTGTGCAGGTCTCATAAACCAGTATACAAATCTCAATGCAGTGTGCAGGTCTCATAAACCAGTATACAAATCTCAATGCAGTATAGAGGTCTCATAAACCAGTATACAAATCTCGATGCAGTGTGCAGGTCTCATAAACCAGTATACAAATCTCAATGCAGTGTGCAGGTCTCATAAACCAGTATACAAATCTCAATGCAGTATAGAGGTCTCATAAACCAGTATACAAATCTCGATGCAGTATAGAGGTCTCATAAACCAGTATACAAATCTCAATGCAGTATAGAGGTCTCATAAACCAGTTTATAAATCTCGATGCAGTATAGAGGTCTCATAAACCAGTATACAAATCTCGATGCAGTATAGAGGTCTCATAAACCAGTATACAAATCTCAATGCAGTGTGCAGGTCTCATAAACCAGTATACAAATCTCGATGCAGTGTGCAGGTCTCATAAACCAGTATACAAATCTCAATGCAGTGTGCAGGTCTCATAAACCAGTATACAAATCTCAATGCAGTGTGCAGGTCTCATAAACCAGTATACAAATCTCAATGCAGTATAGAGGTCTCATAAACCAGTTTACAAATCTCAATGCAGTATAGAGGTCTCATAAACCAGTATACAAATCTCGATGCAGTATAGAGGTCTCATAAACCAGTATACAAATCTCAATGCAGTGTGCAGGTCTCATAAACCAGTATACAAATCTCGATGCAGTGTGCAGGTCTCATAAACCAGTATACAAATCTCAATGCAGTGTGCAGGTCTCATAAACCAGTATACAAATCTCAATGCAGTGTGCAGGTCTCATAAACCAGTATACAAATCTCAATGCAGTATAGAGGTCTCATAAACCAGTTTACAAATCTCGATGCAGTATAGAGGTCTCATAAACAAGTATACAAATCTCAATGCAGTGTGCAGGTCTCATAAACCAGTATACAAATCTCAATGCAGTGTGCAGGTCTCATAAACCAGTATACAAATCTCAATGCAGTATAGAGGTCTCATAAACCAGTTTACAAATCTCGATGCAGTATAGAGGTCTCATAAACAAGTATACAAATCTCAATGCAGTATAGAGGTCTCATAAACAAGTATACAAATCTCAATGCAGTGTGCAGGTCTCATAAACCAGTATACAAATCTCGATGCAGTGTGCAGGTCTCATAAACCAGTATACAAATCTCGATGCAGTGTGCAGGTCTCATAAACCGGTTTACAAATCTCGATGCAGTGTGCAGGTCTCATAAACCAGTATACAAATCTCGATGCAGTGTGCAGGTCTCATAAAACAGTATACAAATCTCGATGCAGTGTGCAGGTCTCATAAACCAGTATACAAATCTCGATGCAGTGTGCAGGTCTCATAAACCAGTATACAAATCTCAATGCAGTATAGAGGTCTCATAAACCAGTATACAAATCTCAATGCAGTGTGCAGGTCTCATAAAACAGTATACAAATCTCGGTGCAGTATAGAGGTCTCATAAACCAGTGTACAAATCTCGATGCAGTATAGAGGTCTCATAAACCAGTATACAAATCTCAATGCAGTGTGCAGGTCTCATAAACCAGTATACAAATCTCAATGCAGTGTGCAGGTCTCATAAACCAGGATACAAATCTCAATGCAGTATAGAGGTCTCATAAACCAGTATACAAATCTCAATGCAGTATAGAGGTCTCATAAACCAGTATACAAATCTCAATGCAGTATAGAGGTCTCATAAACCAGTATACAAATCTCGATGCAGTGTGCAGGTCTCATAAACCAGTATACAAATCTCGGTGCAGTATAGAGGTCTCATAAACCAGTATACAAATCTCGATGCAGTGTGCAGGTCTCATAAACCAGTATACAACTGTCAATGCAGTGTGCAGGTCTCATAAACCAGTATACAAATCTCAATGCAGTATAGAGGTCTCATAAACCAGTTTACAAATCTCGATGCAGTGTGCAGGTCTCATAAACCAGTATACAAATCTCAATGCAGTATAGAGGTCTCATAAACCAGTATACAAATCTCGATGCAGTGTGCAGGTCTCATAAACCAGTATACAAATCTCAATGCAATATAGAGGTCTCATAAACCAGTATACAAATCTCGATGCAGTGTGCAGGTCTCATAAACCAGTATACAAATCTCAATGCAGTGTGCAGGTCTCATAAACCAGTATACAAATCTCGATGCAGTATAGAGGCCTCATAAACCAGTATACAAATCTCAATGCAGTGTGCAGGTCTCATAAACCAGTATACAAATCTCGATGCAGTGTGCAGGTCTCATAAACCAGTATACAAATCTCGATGCAGTGTGCAGGTCTCATAAACCAGTATACAAATCTCAATGCAGTATAGAGGTCTCATAAACAAGTATACAAATCTCAATGCAGTATAGAGGTCTCATAAACAAGTATACAAATCTCAATGCAGTGTGCAGGTCTCATAAACAAGTATACAAATCTCAATGCAGTGTGCAGGTCTCATAAACCAGTATACAAATCTCGATGCAGTGTGCAGGTCTCATAAACCAGTATACAAATCTCAATGCAGTGTGCAGGTCTCATAAACCAGTATACAAATCTCGATGCAGTGTGCAGGTCTCATAAACCAGTGTACAAATCTCAATGCAGTGTGCAGGTCTCATAAACCAGTATACAAATCTCAATGCAGTGTGCAGGTCTCATAAACCAGTATACAAATCTCAATGCAGTGTGCAGGTCTCATAAACCAGTGTACAAATCTCAATGCAGTGTGCAGGTCTCATAAACCAGTATACAAATCTCGATGCAGTATACAGGTCTCATAAACCAGTATACAAATCTCGATGCAGTATAGAGGTCTCATAAACAAGTATACAAATCTCAATGCAGTATAGAGGTCTCATAAACCAGTATACAAATCTCGATGCAGTATAGAGGTCTCATAAACAAGTATACAAATCTCAATGCAGTGTGCAGGTCTCATAAACCAGTATACAAATCTCAATGCAGTATAGAGGTCTCATAAACAAGTATCCAAATCTCATTGCAGTATAGAGGTCTCATAAACAAGTATACAAATCTCAATGCAGTGTGCAGGTCTCATAAACCAGTATACAAATCTCGATGCAGTATACAGGTCTCATAAACCAGTATACAAATCTCGATGCAGTATAGAGGTCTCATAAACAAGTATACAAATCTCAATGCAGTATAGAGGTCTCATAAACCAGTATACAAATCTCGATGCAGTATAGAGGTCTCATAAACAAGTATACAAATCTCAATGCAGTGTGCAGGTCTCATAAACCAGTATACAAATCTCAATGCAGTATAGAGGTCTCATAAACAAGTATACAAATCTCAATGCAGTATAGAGGTCTCATAAACAAGTATACAAATCTCAATGCAGTGTGCAGGTCTCATAAACCAGTATACAAATCTCGATGCAGTATGCAGGTCTCATAAACCAGTATACAAATCTCGATGCAGTATAGAGGTCTCATAAACCAGTATACAAATCTCAATGCAGTATAGAGGTCTCATAAACCAGTATACAAATCTCAATGCAGTGTGCAGGTCTCATAAACCAGTATACAAATCTCGATGCAGTATAGAGGTCTCATAAACCAGTATACAAATCTCGATGCAGTGTGCAGGTCTCATAAACCAGTATACAAATCTCGATGCAGTATAGAGGTCTCATAAACCAGTATACAAATCTCGATGCAGTGTGCAGGTCTCATAAACCAGTATACAAATCTCGGTGCAGTATAGAGGTCTCATAAACCAGTATACAAATCTCGATGCAGTATAGAGGTCTCATAAACCAGTTTACAAATCTCGATGCAGTGTGCAGGTCTCATAAACCAGTATACAAATCTCAATGCAGTGTGCTGGTCTCATAAACCAGTATACAAATCTCGGTGCAGTATAGAGGTCTCATAAACCAGTATACAAATCTCAATGCAGTATAGAGGTCTCATAAACCAGTATACAAATCTCGATGCAGTGTGCAGGTCTCATAAACCAGTATACAAATCTCGATGCAGTATAGAGGTCTCATAAACCAGTATACAAATCTCGATGCAGTGTGCAGGTCTCATAAACCAGTATACAAATCTCGGTGCAGTATAGAGGTCTCATAAACCAGTATACAAATCTCAATGCAGTATAGAGGTCTCATAAACCAGTATACAAATCTCGATGCAGTATAGAGGTCTCATAAACCAGTTTACAAATCTCGATGCAGTGTGCAGGTCTCATAAACCAGTATACAAATCTCGATGCAGTGTGCAGGTCTCATAAACCAGTATACAAATCTCGGTGCAGTATAGAGGTCTCATAAACCAGTATACAAATCTCAATGCAGTATAGAGGTCTCATAAACCAGTTTACAAATCTCGATGCAGTGTGCAGGTCTCATAAACCAGTATACAAATCTCAATGCAGTGTGCAGGTCTCATAAACCAGTATACAAATCTCAATGCAGTATAGAGGTCTCATAAACCAGTATACAAATCTCAATGCAGTATAGAGGTCTCATAAACCAGTATACAAATCTCGATGCAGTGTGCAGGTCTCATAAACCAGTATACAAATCTCGGTGCAGTATAGAGGTCTCATAAACCAGTTTACAAATCTCGATGCAGTGTGCAGGTCTCATAAACCAGTATACAAATCTCGATGCAGTATAGAGGTCTCATAAACCAGTATACAAATCTCAATGCAGTATAGAGGTCTCATAAACCAGTATACAAATCTCAATGCAGTATAGAGGTCTCATAAACCAGTATACAAATCTCGATGCAGTGTGCAGGTCTCATAAACCAGTATACAAATCTCAATGCAGTGTGCAGGTCTCATAAACCAGTATACAAATCTCAATGCAGTATAGAGGTCTCATAAACCAGTATACAAATCTCGATGCAGTGTGCAGGTCTCATAAACCAGTATACAAATCTCAATGCAGTGTGCAGGTCTCATAAACCAGTATACAAATCTCAATGCAGTATAGAGGTCTCATAAACCAGTTTACAAATCTCAATGCAGTGTGCAGGTCTCATAAACCAGTATACAAATCTCAATGCAGTGTGCAGGTCTCATAAACCAGTATACAAATCTCAATGCAGTATAGAGGTCTCATAAACCAGTTTACAAATCTCGATGCAGTATAGAGGTCTCATAAACAAGTATACAAATCTCAATGCAGTATAGAGGTCTCATAAACAAGTATACAATTCTCAATGCAGTATAGAGGTCTCATAAACAAGTATACAAATCTCAATGCAGTGTGCAGGTCTCATAAACCAGTATACAAATCTCGATGCAGTATGCAGGTCTCATAAACCAGTATACAAATCTCGATGCAGTATAGAGGTCTCATAAACCAGTATACAAATCTCGATGCAGTGTGCAGGTCTCATAAACCAGTATACAAATCTCGATGCAGTGTGCAGGTCTCATAAACCAGTATACAAATCTCGATGCAGTATAGAGGTCTCATAAACCAGTATACAAATCTCAATGCAGTATAGAGGTCTCATAAACCAGTATACAAATCTCAATGCAGTATAGAGGTCTCATAAACCAGTATACAAATCTCGATGCAGTGTGCAGGTCTCATAAACCAGTATACAAATCTCGATGCAGTATAGAGGTCTCATAAACCAGTATACAAATCTCGATGCAGTGTGCAGGTCTCATAAACCAGTATACAAATCTCGATGCAGTATAGAGGTCTCATAAACCAGTTTACAAATCTCGATGCAGTGTGCAGGTCTCATAAACCAGTATACAAATCTCGATGCAGTATAGAGGTCTCATAAACCAGTATACAAATCTCAATGCAGTATAGAGGTCTCATAAACCAGTATACAAATCTCAATGCAGTATAGAGGTCTCATAAACCAGTATACAAATCTCGATGCAGTGTGCAGGTCTCATAAACCAGTATACAAATCTCGGTGCAGTATAGAGGTCTCATAAACCAGTATACAAATCTCGATGCAGTGTGCAGGTCTCATAAACCAGTATACAAATCTCAATGCAGTGTGCAGGTCTCATAAACCAGTATACAAATCTCAATGCAGTATAGAGGTCTCATAAACCAGTATACAAATCTCAATGCAGTATAGAGGTCTCATAAACCAGTATACAAATCTCAATGCAGTGTGCAGGTCTCATAAACCAGTATACAAATCTCGATGCAGTGTGCAGGTCTCATAAACCAGTTTACAAATCTCGATGCAGTGTGCAGGTCTCATAAACCAGTATACAAATCTCGATGCAGTATACAGGTCTCATAAACCAGTATACAAATCTCAATGCAGTATAGAGGTCTCATAAACCAGTATACAAATCTCAATGCAGTATAGAGGTCTCATAAACCAGTATACAAATCTCAATGCAGTGTGCAGGTCTCATAAACCAGTGTACAAATCTCAATGCAGTATAGAGGTCTCATAAACCAGTATACAAATCTCGATGCAGTGTGCAGGTCTCATAAACCAGTATACAAATCTCAATGCAGTGTGCAGGTCTCATAAACCAGTATACAAATCTCAATGCAGTGTGCAGGTCTCATAAACCAGTATACAAATCTCAATGCAGTATAGAGGTCTCATAAACCAGTTTACAAATCTCGATGCAGTATAGAGGTCTCATAAACAAGTATACAAATCTCAATGCAGTGTGCAGGTCTCATAAACCAGTATACAAATCTCAATGCAGTGTGCAGGTCTCATAAACCAGTATACAAATCTCAATGCAGTATAGAGGTCTCATAAACCAGTTTACAAATCTCGATGCAGTATAGAGGTCTCATAAACAAGTATACAAATCTCAATGCAGTATAGAGGTCTCATAAACAAGTATACAAATCTCAATGCAGTGTGCAGGTCTCATAAACCAGTATACAAATCTCGATGCAGTGTGCAGGTCTCATAAACCAGTATACAAATCTCGATGCAGTATGCAGGTCTCATAAACCAGTATACAAATCTCGATGCAGTATAGAGGTCTCATAAACCAGTATACAAATCTCGATGCAGTGTGCAGGTCTCATAAACCAGTATACAAATCTCGATGCAGTGTGCAGGTCTCATAAACCAGTATACAAATCTCGATGCAGTATAGAGGTCTCATAAACCAGTATACAAATCTCAATGCAGTATAGAGGTCTCATAAACCAGTATACAAATCTCAATGCAGTATAGAGGTCTCATAAACCAGTATACAAATCTCGATGCAGTGTGCAGGTCTCATAAACCAGTATACAAATCTCAATGCAGTGTGCAGGTCTCATAAACCAGTATACAAATCTCAATGCAGTATAGAGGTCTCATAAACCAGTTTACAAATCTCGATGCAGTATAGAGGTCTCATAAACAAGTATACAAATCTCAATGCAGTATAGAGGTCTCATAAACAAGTATACAAATCTCAATGCAGTGTGCAGGTCTCATAAACCAGTATACAAATCTCGATGCAGTGTGCAGGTCTCATAAACCAGTATACAAATCTCGATGCAGTATGCAGGTCTCATAAACCAGTATACAAATCTCGATGCAGTATAGAGGTCTCATAAACCAGTATAGAAATCTCGATGCAGTGTGCAGGTCTCATAAACCAGTATACAAATCTCGATGCAGTGTGCAGGTCTCATAAACCAGTATACAAATCTCGATGCAGTATAGAGGTCTCATAAACCAGTATACAAATCTCAATGCAGTATAGAGGTCTCATAAACCAGTATACAAATCTCGATGCAGTGTGCAGGTCTCATAAACCAGTATACAAATCTCAATGCAGTATAGAGGTTCCATAAACCAGTATACAAATCTCGATGCAGTATAGAGGTCTCATAAACCAGTATACAAATCTCGATGCAGTATAGAGGTCTCATAAACCAGTATACAAATCTCGATGCAGTATAGAGGTCTCATAAACCAGTATACAAATCTCGATGCAGTATAGAGGTCTCATAAACCAGTATACAAATCTCGATGCAGTGTGCAGGTCTCATAAACCAGTATACAAATCTCGGTGCAGTATAGAGGTCTCATAAACCAGTTTACAAATCTCGATGCAGTGTGCAGGTCTCATAAACCAGTATACAAATCTCGATGCAGTATAGAGGTCTCATAAACCAGTATACAAATCTCGATGCAGTATAGAGGTCTCATAAACCAGTATACAAATCTCGATGCAGTGTGCAGGTCTCATAAACCAGTATACAAATCTCGGGCAGTATAGAGGTCTCATAAACCAGTTTACAAATCTCGATGCAGTGTGCAGGTCTCATAAACCAGTATACAAATCTCGATGCAATGTGCAGGTCTCATAAACCAGTATACAAATCTCGATGCAGTGTGCAGGACTCATAAACCAGTATACAAAGCTCGATGCAGTATAGAGGTCTCATAAACCAGTATACAAATCTCAATGCAGTATAGAGGTCTCATAAACCAGTATACAAATCTCAATGCAGTATAGAGGTCTCATAAACCAGTATACAAATCTCGATGCAGTGTGCAGGTCTCATAAACCAGTATACAAATCTCGATGCAGTATAGAGGTCTCATAAACCAGTATACAAATCTCGATGCAGTATAGAGGTCTCATAAACCAGTATACAAATCTCGATGCAAAGTGCAGGTCTCATAAACCAGTATACAAATCTCGGTGCAGTATAGAGGTCTCATAAACCAGTATACAAATCTCAATGCAGTATAGAGGTCTCATAAACCAGTATACAAATCTCGATGCAGTATAGAGGTCTCATAAACTAGTTTACAAATCTCGATGCAGTGTGCAGGTCTCATAAACCAGTATACAAATCTCGATGCAGTGTGCAGGTCTCATAAACCAGTATACAAATCTCGGTGCAGTATAGAGGTCTCATAAACCAGTATACAAATCTCAATGCAGTATAGAGGTCTCATAAACCAGTTTACAAATCTCGATGCAGTGTGCAGGTCTCATAAACCAGTATACAAATCTCAATGCAGTGTGCAGGTCTCATAAACCAGTATACAAATCTCAATGCAGTATAGAGGTCTCATAAACCAGTATACAAATCTCAATGCAGTATAGAGGTCTCATAAACCAGTATACAAATCTCGATGCAGTGTGCAGGTCTCATAAACCAGTATACAAATCTCGGTGCAGTATAGAGGTCTCATAAACCAGTTTACAAATCTCGATGCAGTGTGCAGGTCTCATAAACCAGTATACAAATCTCGATGCAGTATAGAGGTCTCATAAACCAGTATACAAATCTCAATGCAGTATAGAGGTCTCATAAACCAGTATACAAATCTCAATGCAGTATAGAGGTCTCATAAACCAGTATACAAATCTCGATGCAGTGTGCAGGTCTCATAAACCAGTATACAAATCTCGGTGCAGTATAGAGGTCTCATAAACCAGTATACAAATCTCGATGCAGTGTGCAGGTCTCATAAACCAGTATACAAATCTCAATGCAGTGTGCAGGTCTCATAAACCAGTATACAAATCTCAATGCAGTATAGAGGTCTCATAAACCAGTATACAAATCTCGATGCAGTGTGCAGGTCTCATAAACCAGTATACAAATCTCAATGCAGTGTGCAGGTCTCATAAACCAGTATACAAATCTCAATGCAGTATAGAGGTCTCATAAACCAGTTTACAAATCTCAATGCAGTGTGCAGGTCTCATAAACCAGTATACAAATCTCAATGCAGTATAGAGGTCTCATAAACCAGTATACAAATCTCAATGCAGTATAGAGGTCTCATAAACCAGTATACAAATCTCAATGCAGTGTGCAGGTCTCATAAACCAGTATACAAATCTCAATGCAGTATAGAGGTCTCATAAACCAGTTTACAAATCTCGATGCAGTATAGAGGTCTCATAAACAAGTATACAAATCTCAATGCAGTATAGAGGTCTCATAAACAAGTATACAAATCTCAATGCAGTATAGAGGTCTCATAAACAAGTATACAAATCTCAATGCAGTGTGCAGGTCTCATAAACCAGTATACAAATCTCGATGCAGTATGCAGGTCTCATAAACCAGTATACAAATCTCGATGCAGTATAGAGGTCTCATAAACCAGTATACAAATCTCGATGCAGTGTGCAGGTCTCATAAACCAGTATACAAATCTCGATGCAGTGTGCAGGTCTCATAAACCAGTATACAAATCTCGATGCAGTATAGAGGTCTCATAAACCAGTATACAAATCTCGATGCAGTATAGAGGTCTCATAAACCAGTATACAAATCTCGATGCAGTGTGCAGGTCTCATAAACCAGTATACAAATCTCGATGCAGTATAGAGGTCTCATAAACCAGTTTACAAATCTCGATGCAGTGTGCAGGTCTCATAAACCAGTATACAAATCTCGATGCAGTGTGCAGGTCTCTTAAACCAGTATACAAATCTCGATGCAGTATAGAGGTCTCATAAACCAGTTTACAAATCTCGATGCAGTGTGCAGGTCTCATAAACCAGTATACAAATCTCGATGCAGTATAGAGGTCTCATAAACCAGTATACAAATCTCAATGCAGTATAGAGGTCTCATAAACCAGTATACAAATCTCAATGCAGTATAGAGGTCTCATAAACCAGTATACAAATCTCGATGCAGTGTGCAGGTCTCATAAACCAGTATACAAATCTCGGTGCAGTATAGAGGTCTCATAAACCAGTATACAAATCTCGATGCAGTGTGCAGGTCTCATAAACCAGTATACAAATCTCAATGCAGTGTGCAGGTCTCATAAACCAGTATACAAATCTCAATGCAGTATAGAGGTCTCATAAACCAGTATACAAATCTCGATGCAGTATAGAGGTCTCATAAACCAGTATACAAATCTCAATGCAGTATAGAGGTCTCATAAACCAGTATACAAATCTCAATGCAGTGTGCAGGTCTCATAAACCAGTTTACAAATCTCGATGCAGTGTGCAGGTCTCATAAACCAGTATACAAATCTCGATGCAGTATACAGGTCTCATAAACCAGTATACAAATCTCAATGCAGTATAGAGGTCTCATAAACCAGTATACAAATCTCAATGCAGTATAGAGGTCTCATAAACCAGTATACAAATCTCAATGCAGTGTGCAGGTCTCATAAACCAGTGTACAAATCTCAATGCAGTATAGAGGTCTCATAAACCAGTATACAAATCTCGATGCAGTGTGCAGGTCTCATAAACCAGTATACAAATCTCAATGCAGTGTGCAGGTCTCATAAACCAGTATACAAATCTCAATGCAGTGTGCAGGTCTCATAAACCAGTATACAAATCTCAATGCAGTATAGAGGTCTCATAAACCAGTTTACAAATCTCGATGCAGTATAGAGGTCTCATAAACAAGTATACAAATCTCAATGCAGTGTGCAGGTCTCATAAACCAGTATACAAATCTCAATGCAGTGTGCAGGTCTCATAAACCAGTATACAAATCTCAATGCAGTATAGAGGTCTCATAAACCAGTTTACAAATCTCGATGCAGTATAGAGGTCTCATAAACAAGTATACAAATCTCAATGCAGTATAGAGGTCTCATAAACAAGTATACAAATCTCGATGCAGTGTGCAGGTCTCATAAACCAGTATACAAATCTCGATGCAGTATGCAGGTCTCATAAACCAGTATACAAATCTCGATGCAGTATAGAGGTCTCATAAACCAGTATACAAATCTCGATGCAGTGTGCAGGTCTCATAAGCCAGTATACAAATCTCGATGCAGTGTGCAGGTCTCATAAACCAGTATACAAATCTCGATGCAGTATAGAGGTCTCATAAACCAGTATACAAATCTCGATGCAGTATAGAGGTCTCATAAACCAGTATACAAATCTCGATGCAGTGTGCAGGTCTCATAAACCAGTATACAAATCTCAATGCAGTGTGCAGGTCTCATAAACCAGTATACAAATCTCAATGCAGTATAGAGGTCTCATAAACCAGTTTACAAATCTCGATGCAGTATAGAGGTCTCATAAACAAGTATACAAATCTCAATGCAGTATAGAGGTCTCATAAACAAGTATACAAACCTCAATGCAGTGTGCAGGTCTCATAAACCAGTATACAAATCTCGATGCAGTGTGCAGGTCTCATAAACCAGTATACAAATCTCGATGCAGTATGCAGGTCTCATAAACCAGTATACAAATCTCGATGCAGTATAGAGGTCTCATAAACCAGTATACAAATCTCGATGCAGTGTGCAGGTCTCATAAACCAGTATACAAATCTCGATGCAGTGTGCAGGTCTCATAAACCAGTATACAAATCTCGATGCAGTATAGAGGTCTCATAAACCAGTATACAAATCTCAATGCAGTATAGAGGTCTCATAAACCAGTATACAAATCTCGATGCAGTGTGCAGGTCTCATAAACCAGTATACAAATCTCAATGCAGTATAGAGGTCTCATAAACCAGTATACAAATCTCGATGCAGTATAGAGGTCTCATAAACCAGTATACAAATCTCGATGCAGTATAGAGGTCTCATAAACCAGTATACAAATCTCGATGCAGTATAGAGGTCTCATAAACCAGTATACAAATCTCGATGCAGTATAGAGGTCTCATAAACCAGTATACAAATCTCGATGCAGTATAGAGGTCTCATAAACCAGTTTACAAATCTCGATGCAGTGTGCAGGTCTCATAAACCAGTATACAAATCTCGATGCAGTATAGAGGTCTCATAAACCAGTATACAAATCTCGATGCAGTATAGAGGTCTCATAAACCAGTATACAAATCTCGATGCAGTGTGCAGGTCTCATAAACCAGTATACAAATCTCGGTGCAGTATAGAGGTCTCATAAACCAGTTTACAAATCTCGATGCAGTGTGCAGGTCTCATAAACCAGTATACAAATCTCGATGCAGTGTGCAGGTCTCATAAACCAGTATACAAATCTCGATGCAGTGTGCAGGTCTCATAAACCAGTATACAAATCTCGATGCAGTGTGCAGGTCTCATAAACCAGTATACAAATCTCGATGCAGTGTGCAGGTCTCATAAACCAGTATACAAATCTCGATGCAGTATAGAGGTCTCATAAACCAGTTTACAAATCTCGATGCAGTGTGCAGGTCTCATAAACCAGTATACAAATCTCGGTGCAGTATAGAGGTCTCATAAACCAGTATACAAATCTCGATGCAGTATAGAGGTCTCATAAACCAGTATACAAATCTCGATGCAGTGTGCAGGTCTCATAAACCAGTATACAAATCTCAATGCAGTGTGCAGGTCTCATAAACCAGTATACAAATCTCAATGCAGTATAGAGGTCTCATAAACCAGTATACAAATCTCGATGCAGTGTGCAGGTCTCATAAACCAGTATACAAATCTCGGTGCAGTATAGAGGTCTCATAAACCAGTATACAAATCTCGATGCAGTGTGCAGGTCTCATAAACCAGTATACAAATCTCAATGCAGTGTGCAGGTCTCATAAACCAGTATACAAATCTCAATGCAGTATAGAGGTCTCATAAACCAGTATACAAATCTCGATGCAGTGTGCAGGTCTCATAAACCAGTATACAAATCTCAATGCAGTGTGCAGGTCTCATAAACCAGTATACAAATCTCAATGCAGTATAGAGGTCTCATAAACCAGTTTACAAATCTCAATGCAGTGTGCAGGTCTCATAAACCAGTATACAAATCTCAATGCAGTATAGAGGTCTCATAAACCAGTATACAAATCTCAATGCAGTATAGAGGTCTCATAAACCAGTATACAAATCTCAATGCAGTGTGCAGGTCTCATAAACCAGTATACAAATCTCAATGCAGTATAGAGGTCTCATAAACCAGTTTACAAATCTCGATGCAGTATAGAGGTCTCATAAACAAGTATACAAATCTCAATGCAGTATAGAGGTCTCATAAACAAGTATACAAATCTCAATGCAGTATAGAGGTCTCATAAACAAGTATACAAATCTCAATGCAGTGTGCAGGTCTCATAAACCAGTATACAAATCTCGATGCAGTATGCAGGTCTCATAAACCAGTATACAAATCTCGATGCAGTATAGAGGTCTCATAAACCAGTATACAAATCTCGATGCAGTGTGCAGGTCTCATAAACCAGTATACAAATCTCGATGCAGTGTGCAGGTCTCATAAACCAGTATACAAATCTCGATGCAGTATAGAGGTCTCATAAACCAGTATACAAATCTCGATGCAGTATAGAGGTCTCATAAACCAGTATACAAATCTCGATGCAGTGTGCAGGTCTCATAAACCAGTATACAAATCTCGATGCAGTATAGAGGTCTCATAAACCAGTTTACAAATCTCGATGCAGTGTGCAGGTCTCATAAACCAGTATACAAATCTCGATGCAGTGTGCAGGTCTCATAAACCAGTATACAAATCTCGATGCAGTATAGAGGTCTCATAAACCAGTTTACAAATCTCGATGCAGTGTGCAGGTCTCATAAACCAGTATACAAATCTCGATGCAGTATAGAGGTCTCATAAACCAGTATACAAATCTCAATGCAGTATAGAGGTCTCATAAACCAGTATACAAATCTCAATGCAGTATAGAGGTCTCATAAACCAGTATACAAATCTCGATGCAGTGTGCAGGTCTCATAAACCAGTATACAAATCTCGGTGCAGTATAGAGGTCTCATAAACCAGTATACAAATCTCGATGCAGTGTGCAGGTCTCATAAACCAGTATACAAATCTCAATGCAGTGTGCAGGTCTCATAAACCAGTATACAAATCTCAATGCAGTATAGAGGTCTCATAAACCAGTATACAAATCTCGATGCAGTATAGAGGTCTCATAAACCAGTATACAAATCTCAATGCAGTATAGAGGTCTCATAAACCAGTATACAAATCTCAATGCAGTGTGCAGGTCTCATAAACCAGTTTACAAATCTCGATGCAGTGTGCAGGTCTCATAAACCAGTATACAAATCTCGATGCAGTATACAGGTCTCATAAACCAGTATACAAATCTCAATGCAGTATAGAGGTCTCATAAACCAGTATACAAATCTCAATGCAGTATAGAGGTCTCATAAACCAGTATACAAATCTCAATGCAGTGTGCAGGTCTCATAAACCAGTGTACAAATCTCAATGCAGTATAGAGGTCTCATAAACCAGTATACAAATCTCGATGCAGTGTGCAGGTCTCATAAACCAGTATACAAATCTCAATGCAGTGTGCAGGTCTCATAAACCAGTATACAAATCTCAATGCAGTGTGCAGGTCTCATAAACCAGTATACAAATCTCAATGCAGTATAGAGGTCTCATAAACCAGTTTACAAATCTCGATGCAGTATAGAGGTCTCATAAACAAGTATACAAATCTCAATGCAGTGTGCAGGTCTCATAAACCAGTATACAAATCTCAATGCAGTGTGCAGGTCTCATAAACCAGTATACAAATCTCAATGCAGTATAGAGGTCTCATAAACCAGTTTACAAATCTCGATGCAGTATAGAGGTCTCATAAACAAGTATACAAATCTCAATGCAGTAGAGAGGTCTCATAAACAAGTATACAAATCTCGATGCAGTGTGCAGGTCTCATAAACCAGTATACAAATCTCGATGCAGTATGCAGGTCTCATAAACCAGTATACAAATCTCGATGCAGTATAGAGGTCTCATAAACCAGTATACAAATCTCGATGCAGTGTGCAGGTCTCATAAGCCAGTATACAAATCTCGATGCAGTGTGCAGGTCTCATAAACCAGTATACAAATCTCGATGCAGTATAGAGGTCTCATAAACCAGTATACAAATCTCGATGCAGTATAGAGGTCTCATAAACCAGTATACAAATCTCGATGCAGTGTGCAGGTCTCATAAACCAGTATACAAATCTCAATGCAGTGTGCAGGTCTCATAAACCAGTATACAAATCTCAATGCAGTATAGAGGTCTCATAAACCAGTTTACAAATCTCGATGCAGTATAGAGGTCTCATAAACAAGTATACAAATCTCAATGCAGTATAGAGGTCTCATAAACAAGTATACAAACCTCAATGCAGTGTGCAGGTCTCATAAACCAGTATACAAATCTCGATGCAGTGTGCAGGTCTCATAAACCAGTATACAAATCTCGATGCAGTATGCAGGTCTCATAAACCAGTATACAAATCTCGATGCAGTATAGAGGTCTCATAAACCAGTATACAAATCTCGATGCAGTGTGCAGGTCTCATAAACCAGTATACAAATCTCGATGCAGTGTGCAGGTCTCATAAACCAGTATACAAATCTCGATGCAGTATAGAGGTCTCATAAACCAGTATACAAATCTCAATGCAGTATAGAGGTCTCATAAACCAGTATACAAATCTCGATGCAGTGTGCAGGTCTCATAAACCAGTATACAAATCTCAATGCAGTATAGAGGTCTCATAAACCAGTATACAAATCTCGATGCAGTATAGAGGTCTCATAAACCAGTATACAAATCTCGATGCAGTATAGAGGTCTCATAAACCAGTATACAAATCTCGATGCAGTATAGAGGTCTCATAAACCAGTATACAAATCTCGATGCAGTATAGAGGTCTCATAAACCAGTATACAAATCTCGATGCAGTATAGAGGTCTCATAAACCAGTTTACAAATCTCGATGCAGTGTGCAGGTCTCATAAACCAGTATACAAATCTCGATGCAGTATAGAGGTCTCATAAACCAGTATACAAATCTCGATGCAGTATAGAGGTCTCATAAACCAGTATACAAATCTCGATGCAGTGTGCAGGTCTCATAAACCAGTATACAAATCTCGGTGCAGTATAGAGGTCTCATAAACCAGTTTACAAATCTCGATGCAGTGTGCAGGTCTCATAAACCAGTATACAAATCTCGATGCAGTGTGCAGGTCTCATAAACCAGTATACAAATCTCGATGCAGTGTGCAGGTCTCATAAACCAGTATACAAATCTCGATGCAGTGTGCAGGTCTCATAAACCAGTATACAAATCTCGATGCAGTGTGCAGGTCTCATAAACCAGTATACAAATCTCGATGCAGTATAGAGGTCTCATAAACCAGTTTACAAATCTCGATGCAGTGTGCAGGTCTCATAAACCAGTATACAAATCTCGGTGCAGTATAGAGGTCTCATAAACCAGTATACAAATCTCGATGCAGTATAGAGGTCTCATAAACCAGTATACAAATCTCGATGCAGTGTGCAGGTCTCATAAACCAGTATACAAATCTCAATGCAGTGTGCAGGTCTCATAAACCAGTATACAAATCTCAATGCAGTATAGAGGTCTCATAAACCAGTATACAAATCTCGATGCAGTGTGCAGGTCTCATAAACCAGTATACAAATCTCAATGCAGTATAGAGGTCTCATAAACCAGTATACAAATCTCGATGCAGTGTGCAGGTCTCATAAACCAGTATACAAATCTCAATGCAGTATAGAGGTCTCATAAACCAGTATACAAATCTCGATGCAGTGTGCAGGTCTCATAAACCAGTATACAAATCTCGATGCAGTATAGAGGTCTCATAAACCAGTTTACAAATCTCAATGCAGTGTGCAGGTCTCATAAACCAGTATACAAATCTCGGTGCAGTATAGAGGTCTCATAAAACAGTATACAAATCTCGATGCAGAATAGAGGTCTCATAAACCAGTATACAAATCTCAATGCAGTATAGAGGTCTCATAAACCAGTATACAAATCTCGGTGCAGTATAGAGGTCTCATAAACCAGTATACAAATCTCAATGCAGTGTGCAGGTCTCATAAACCAGTATACAAATCTCGATGCAGTATAGAGGTCTCATAAACCAGTATACAAATCTCAATGTAGTGTGCAGGTCTCATAAACCAGTATACAAATCTCGGTGCAGTATAGAGGTCTCATAAACCAGTATACAAATCTCGATGCAGTGTGCAGGTCTCATAAACCAGTTTACAAATCTCGATGCAGTGTGCAGGTCTCATAAACCAGTATACAAATCTCAATGCAGTATAGAGGTCTCATAAACCAGTATACAAATCTCGATGCAGTGTGCAGGTCTCATAAACCAGTATACAAATCTCAATGCAGTATAAAGGTCTCATAAACCAGTATACAAATCTCGATGCAGTGTGCAGGTCTCATAAACCAGTATACAAATCTCGATGCAGTATAGAGGTCTCATAAACCAGTTTACAAATCTCAATGCAGTGTGCAGGTCTCATAAACCAGTATACAAATCTCAATGCAGTATAGAGGTCTCATAAACCAGTATACAAATCTCGATGCAGTGTGCAGGTCTCATAAACCAGTATACAAATCTCGATGCAGTATAGAGGTCTCATAAACCAGTTTACAAATCTCAATGCAGTGTGCAGGTCTCATAAACCAGTATACAAATCTCAATGCAGTATAGAGGTCTCATAAACCAGTATACAAATCTCAATGCAGTGTGCAGGTCTCATAAACCAGTATACAAATCTCAATGCAGTATAGAGGTCTCATAAACCAGTATACAAATCTCGATGCAGTATAGAGGTCTCATAAACCAGTATACAAATCTCGATGCAGTGTGCAGGTCTCATAAACCAGTATACAAATCTCGATGCAGTATACAGGTCTCATAAACCAGTATACAAATCTCGATGCAGTTACCCCCTTGGCCCCTTCAGAGTCTGGAAATACTTTTCCTTCTAAAATTTATTCAGTGACTCGGCCTCCGTGTCCTCTGTGGTGGAAAATCCCACGGGTTCACCAGCCTCCGGGTGAAGGACTTCCTCCTCGGCTCAGTCCTCAATGGCCTGTCCCTGTATCCTGAGACTGTGACCCCCCGTGGTTCTAGAACCTTCCGTCCAGAGGAAACAACATCCACTCGCCGAGTCTGTCCGGCCCGCTCACCATTTTATCCGTTTCCCTCAGATCCCCTCCTCATTCTTCTAACCTCCAGGCAGCACGGGCCCAGTCGACCCAATCTCGCCTCATCCGAAAATCCCGCCGCCCCAGGAACCAGCCTGGTCAACCTTCGCTGCGCTCCCTCTACGGCAAGTATATCCTTTCTTAGAAAGAGAGACGCAGACTCCAGGTGTAGCCTCACCAAGGCCCTGTACAGCTGCCGTAAGGTTGCTGGGCTCAAGTCCTCTGGCAATGAAGGCCAACAGTACCATTTACCTCCTTAACCCTTTCTCAAATTCTCCCTCGATCTACTTCGTCACCATCTGTCGTCCAATTACCCTGCTGCTCTTCGCCCATCGCCTCTATCGTCCCCCCTTTCCCCTCCCTGTCTCTCTCTGTCTCTCTCCGCCCTGCCCTGCCTCCTTCTCAGCCTCTCCCACTTTCCACCTCTATTCCTCTCTTCCCCACCCCCCCCCCCCCCCGTCCCCCAGCGCTGTGCCTGTCTCCGCGACCCCCGCCCATCAGCGACTTCCCTCCTCCTCCTCCTCCCCCCCCCCCCGGTACCTTCACTGGTGTTGCCGTTGGCGAGCAGGGTGAGCATGGGGTTGAGGGTGCCGATGAACAGGTAGTGGCGGAGCTGCATGATGGAGATCCAGAGTAGGTGGGTGAGGAAGAGCTTGGACAGGACGCAGCTCCTGAACGAGCGAACCTTTTCTTCCTTCGCGTCGGAGCCTGCATCGGCAGGGGGGGGGGGGGGGGGGGGGGGGGGGGCAGACGAACAGGTCAAGGGTCAATCAGTTAGTCACATTCCCAAACAACCACCCCCCCCAATCTCCATATTTGGAGTCATTATTCAAACTACTTCTGTCACCTTTCACTCAGAACGTGGGGACATCAGAACCCGGAGCAGGAATGTCGACGATCCTGGCCCTCCAACCTCCCTCCGCCTTTCGACACGGTCATGGCTGATCCCATTCCGGCCTCATCGCCACCTTCCTGCCCGCTGCCCGCGGACCCTCCAGCCCGTTAGTTAAAGACCTCTCCACCTCCTCACGTTACGCACCCTGGGCTCGAGGATGCCCCAGACTCGCCCGCCCTGTGAGTGACGAGGAAAGGGGCGACGGATCGGAAGGCGGGAAGCAGAGGGGAACCGCTCTCTCCCAGTCGCGGGCTTGACCAACCATGACACCCGGGAGGCCGCCGTTCAAATATTCTCCCAGTCTCCCAACCCCCTTCCCGCACCGAGCGCTCACACTATCTTCGGAGCTGGGAGTTCCCGCAACAGACGGCTAGTCTGTCGCCCGGGGCTTTTACCGCTTGCTCCGCGCCAAGCGTGGCTGACCACAAGCCTCTCCCGCTGGGAGAGAGGGAGAGAGGGGGAGGGGGAGTGGGAGAGGGAAGAGAGGGATGGGGAGGGGGGAGAGGGAAGGGGAGGGGGGAAGGGGAAGGGGACGGGGGAGGGGGAAGGGGGAGGGGGAGACAGGGTGGGAGGGGCAGAGAGGGGGAGGGGAGAGAGGGGGAGGGTGGGAGGGGGAGAGAGCGGGGGAGGGGGGAGAGAAGGATGGGGAGGGGGAGGGGGAGGTGGGAGGGGGGCAGAGGGGGTGGTGGGAGGGGGCAGAGGTGATGGGGGAGGGGAGGAGGGAGAGGGGGAGGGGTGGGGGAGAGGGGGGGAGGGGGCAGAGTGGGTGGGGGAGGGGGAGGGATGGGGGGAGAGGGGGGAGGGGGGCAGTGGGTGGGGGAGGGGAGGGAGGAACGGGAGGGGGAGGGGGGGTGTGGGGGAGAGGGAAGGGGAGGTGGAGGGGGAGAGGGATGGGGAGGGAGAGGGGGGGAGAGGGGAGGGGAGGGGGAGAGGAATGGGGGAGGGGGAGTGGAATGGGGGGGAGGGAGAGAGGGATGGGAAGGGGAGAGGGAAGGGGAGGGGTGAGAGGGATGGGAAGGGGGAGAGAGGGATGGGAAGGGGGAGAGAGGGATGGGGAGGAGGAGAGAGGGATGGGGAGGGGGAGGGAACCAAGGGGGTGGGGGGGAAGGGGGTGGGGGGAGGGGGCAGAGGTGGTGGGGGGAGGGGTGGAGGGGGAGGGGGGGTGGGGGAGGGGGAGGGGGGTGACGTGGGTGGTGGAGGGGGAGGGGAAGGGGAGGGGACGGGGGGTGGGGGTGGTGGAGGGGGAGGGGGGACGGGAAGAGGTGGTGGGAGGAGGGGGAGGGGGAGGGTGGAGGGGAGAGGGAGTGGGAGAGGGAAGGGGAGGGGGTGGGGGAGAGGGAAGGGGAGGGGGAGGGGGAAGGGGAGGGGGGAGAGAGATGGGTAGGGGAGAGAGGGATGGGATGGGGAAGGGGGAGGGAAGGGGAGGGGGGAGAGGGATGGGGAGGGGGGAGAGAGGGATGGGAAGGGGGGAGAGAGGGATGGAGAGGAGGGGAGAGAGGGGAGGAGGAGGGGGAGAGGGGGATGGGGAGGGGGGGAGAGAGAGGGAGGGGGAGGAGAGGGAGGGGGGAGAGAGGGAGGGGGGGCCCACTTCCCCACCCTCACCCATAACCCCACCAAACCTGCACATCTCTGGACTGTGGGAGGAAACCGGAGCACCCGGAGGAAAACCCACGCACACACGGGGAGGATGTGCAGCCTCCGCACAGACAGTGACCCAAGCCGGGAATCGAACCTGGGATTACAGAGGGGAGGATTGGTAGAGCACCTTTTGCCACCTGGAGCTGTGGGTTGAGACTATCCAGAGAGCCCATCTCTTCCTGAAGCACCCTCCTCCAGCGTTTCCTCTCTCCTCGCTCAGTCGGGTCAGCTCCTCGTAGGGGTTTGGTCTGTCTGCCCGTCTTCTCCTCTCCGCGTACTGATCCTCCCAAAACCTTGCCTCCTGCAACTCAACCTGTCCCCAACACGGCGAGAATCGTTAAAGATCAAAATGTTAACAATCAAAACATCAAACCCACGGGACAATTCCGATCGTCAGCCCCCCCGCCCCCCCCCCCCACCCCCACCCCACCCCACCCCACCCCACCCCCCCCGCCAGAGTTCACACCACCCTGTGCTGACACCATCTCTAGGTTCCAACCTTCAATTGACTCTTTGCTATTATATGTTGTAAAGCACAACCTCTGACCACTAGGTGGCAGTGTCAACCCACCACGTGACCCTATGGCTGGGGAGTGGGGAGTGGGTCGTGCTAGGAGACAGACGTAGTTTGCAATAAACTCTACGACAATAAGAAACACATAAATCCTGAGATTCCAGCCTGAGAACTCGACAAGGAATAGTCTTCGATGTTTTAATCCCCTTGATCAGAATTCCAGTCTCTTGCAGGCTCCCAACTATTGGCTGTTCCGAACCGAATAAATCCAATCCCCCCCCCACCCCCCCCCCCCCCCCTCGATCCCATGCCAGCCTGTGACTCAATCGCAGATATCTGTTACTCGCTTTACAGGGAGGGAACACATCTCTGAGGTCCCCAGCTTCAAATCCCGCCACTGCAGTCTGGAATTAAAAGTCTACCGATGATCATGAGTTGGTTGTCGTGGGTGGGGAAATGTCATGTTCCGTAGATTGGCCAAAGTGAATGATGAACTACAGAACATCTAGTTTAAAGAATTTATTATTAAACAACTGCGTGATAAAGATAACTGGAATAAAGAAAATACTAAATGACTACGTCTGTCTCCTAGCACGACCCACTCCCCACTCCCCAGGCCACCGGGGTCACGTGGTGGGTTTACACTGCCACCTAGTGGGTCGGAGGTTGTGCTTTACATTATGTACAGGCTTGCTTTATGCATATCATCACAGGGGAGGCGATTGGGGGGGGGATTGCTGTTCGCTGGCGGTAAGGTCCTATACTCCCGCCGCTTGTCAATAGGATATTGCATCGAAGCCACCCCCACATCATCGCAAAAACTCACGCGCACCACAGGTGGGACCAGAGAACCGCGTGGGCGGACGGGGTGACGGGACCCTTCAGCTTAACTGCGAGATGGGGGGGGGGGGCGCCCTTTACAAAGGGTGCCCCCCATCTCTGAGGAACCGGTCTTGTCGGCATCTTGGGTTCCCCACTCCAGAAAAAAATTCCATGTGTGGGAGAATTCAGCGAGGATCTCCCCAAGTTCCCCCCCCCCCCCCAAAATGAAACCCAAGGAGCGGGATTCTGCGTTGGCCGACCGCCGAAATCGGCAAATCGCAATTCTCCGTCACCTCGAATCACGGACCGGACGAATCCCCCACCGTTGGAATCGATTGTGTTCCACGTGGCCCCGGTGCTAGCCCCTCCACAGTCGCTGATTCAATCCAGGTTCAGCGCCAGCTGTGCTGTCGTGAAAGTACACGAATCCTGCCCCGGCGTCCACACTTCGTCTCAGAAACAGAGAGTGGCCTACTTCTGTTACGATGTCTTTGGGTCTTCTGGCCCTGTTGATCTCCTTTGTTTCGAGAGGCACCAGCCTAACCTTGGAGCTGAAGAGCCCTCTGCCCTGGAACCATTCTGGTCAATCTCCTCAGCAAACCCCTCGAGGGTCCTCATCAGCCTCCTAAAGAGTGGCGACGAGGACGGAGTACAATACTGTCCTGGGGGCCTAACCAGAACTTGGGGAACATTCAATGTTAACTATCCGACTTTTATACCCCACACCACCACCTAGGAAACCCCAAGGTCCCACCTACGTTGTTCTCTTCAATGTGTCCTGCCGATTTGAAAGATGGACACATGCCTCAGCCTGTAAGTCACTGGCATGTGTATCTCTTGCCCCAATATAAACTAGCCGAATGCTTCATCCAGCAATCTGCCTCAGCATATCTGCCATTCTTTACACAAACGACCCAACTCTTCGGTTGGATTCCATTCTGCATCTGAAACCCCTGTTGTTAGTTATGACAAATATAAGCACTCCCTCCCCGATAGGATTAGATTCCAAACTATTCCGGGAGATCTGTTATTCTTCATTCAGCTGAAACCCACGATTGAAATCCAGCCTTTAACCCACTCCGGCTATCTGGCTATTGCACTTGTGAATTCGATTGATTAGAATTAACAACCTTGCAATTCATTCCTGCAAAGACTGTCACGCAATGTACTAAAACGCTCCAAACCCCCGATCAGATTCCTGTCTGTAAATCACTTCCAGGAATCTGTTTGTTAGATTTCTCGTCTAAGTGTTGTGCAATATATAAACCTCCCGAAACCTTTAATTGGATTGCAGCCAGGAACACTTGGCTAGATGGCTGCGATCATGTTTAAAAACACCCCCAGTCCCTCAATTAATTCTTTAACTCACACCAACCTTTTTATCTTTCTACACATACGTAACCCTGGGTTAAATCACCTGCAGGTGTCGAGATAAGGGACCATTATTTGTGCAATTTTTACGCAAGTGTATCAGCACTCGAAACCCACAGCCAGAATTGTAACTTGTATCTACATTTAAAAAAACACATACACAACACGCACAGACCACACACAGACACACATGTACAGAGGCACACTGCACACACAGATACACACGGACACACGCAGACATGCACAGACACACACAGACACAAACACATCACGCACATACACACATGTGCAACATGCCACATGTACAGACACACAGGCACATGCACACACACCTCACACATACAAACGCACATGTACACAACACAGTCACACCACACAAAAACATGCAGACACACACACGCAGACACACGTACACACAGAACAAAGAACAAAGAACAAAGAAGAGTACAGCACAGGAACAGGCCCTTCGGCCCTCCAAGCCCGTGCCGACCATGCTGCCCGACTAAACTACAATCTTCTACACTTCCTGGGTCCGTATCCCTCTATTCCCATCCTATTCATGTATTTGTCAAGATGCCCCTTAAATGTCACTATCGTCCCTGCTTCCACCACCTCCTCCGGCAGCGAGTTTCCAGGCACCCACTACCCTCTGTGTAAAAAACTTGCCTCGTACATCTCCTCTAAACCTTGCCCCTCTCACCTTAAACCTATGCCCCCTAGTAATTGACCCCTCTACCCTGGGGAAAAGCCTCTGACTATCCTGTCTATGCCCCTCATAATTTTGTAGACCTCTATCAGGTCTCCCCTCAACCTCCGTCGTTCCAGTGAGAATAAACCAAGTTTATTCAACCGCTCCTCATAGCTAATGCCCTCCATACCAGGCAACATTCTGGTAAATCTCTTCTGCACCCTCTCTACAGCCTCCACATCCTTCTGGTAGTGTTGCGACCAGAATTGAACACTATACTCCAAGTGTGGCCTAACTAAGGTTCTATACAGCTGCAACATGACTTGCCAATTCTTATACTTAATGCCCCGGCCCAATGAAGGCAAGCATGCCGTATGCCTTCTTGACTACCTTCTCCACCTGTGTTGCCCCTTTCAGTGACCTGTGGACCTGTATACCTAGATCTCTCTGACTTTCAATACTCTTGAGGGTTCTACCATTCACTGTATATTCCCTACCTGCATTAGACCTTCCAAAATGCATTACTTCACATTTGGTCCGGATTAAACTCCATCTGCCATCTCTCCACCCAAGTCTCCAAACAATCTAAATCCTGCTGTATCCTCTGACAGTCCTCATCGCTATCTGCAATTCCACCAACCTTTGTGTCGTCTGCAAACTTACTAATCAGACCAGTTACATTTTCCTCCAAATCATTTATATATACTACAAACAGCAAAGGTCCCAGCACTGATCCCCTGCGGAACACCACTGGTCACAGCCCTCCAATTAGAAAAGAATCCTTCCATTGCTACTCTCTGCCTTCTATGACCTAGGCCAGTTCTATATCCACCTTGCCAGCTCACCCCTGATCCCGTGTGACTTCACCTTTTGTACTAGTCTACCATGAGGGACCTTGTCAAAGGCCTTGCTGAAGTCCATATAGACAAACATCCACTGCCCTACCTGCATCAATCATCTTAGTGACCTCCTCGAAAAACTCGATCAAGTTAGTGAGACACACTGCCACACAACATGCACAGACATACACACATCACTTGCATGCACACATGTGCAATATGCACATGTACAGACACACAGGCACATGCACACACACCACGCACAGACTGCATACATGCACAAATGTGCAACATGCACATGTACAAACACTACATGCACACACGCACACACACCACACACACATACACACCATGCACATGTACACGCACACAACACACATTGTACAGGCTCACAGATACATGCACACACATTAAAAACCCTGATAAATTTCAACCTACAATTCCCCAAGTATTTGTTATCCAGATGTCTTAAAAATGGTCAAACCCCTCAATGTTTAGCTTGTAATTCACTTCAAATATCTGTTAATCTGTATGCAGACCAGTAATTGAAATGCGAGTGTCTGTTACAATGGTCGATGTTAGGCTGTATCTTGTAACACAGCCTTGGGTATTATTATGCTGCCTACAACCAACCCATGGATTAGACTAAATGCCGGATGCTTGCTGATTTAATTCCAACCTGGAATGAACTCTTGGTGTCTGTATTACAATATATAAACCTGCCAAACTCCAGGACGTCCCGCATGGCCAGATAGCCGTGATTCCAATTAGACTACAGTTAGCAATGCGACCTCCAACCAGCTGGTGGCGATAGACATCTATCACGTGACTTGAGACGCCCGCCAGTGGGTAGTGTGGTGATGTGCCTGTGGGCGGTATCACAGTTTGGAAGGCGTGCGACCTCCAACCAGCAGGTGGCGGTACAGACGCACCATGCGGTCTCCGATATAAAGGGCCGACACGTCCGACCATCTTCAGAAGAAGATCGAGAGGGTAATAAGGCGTTGATGTGAAAGGTCAGTGCTAGGTATAAGTTCCAGAGGAGTAGTTAGCAGACTCCACGATCACGTGCTCTGTATCAGATTGCTATCTTACAACACGAGACTCAATAAAAGATTCTGGTTTGGACAAGTCAAAGTGTTTGGCGGATTCCTTCATAAAGTATAAAGGGGCAACAGAACAGGTAGTAAGACGTACAAGAGAATAGTCGCACTTAGAGTTGCTCCAGGAGAATTCACTGAGTTCCTTTAATAGCCATCGTCTGTATTATAGTTTGTTAGTTATCTTTCCAAGTGTTTGTTAATAAATCATCTTTCTAGTCAAACAACTAAATGTTCTGCATCCGTCATTACAACAGTTATAACACAGAACACAACATGGTACCAGGAGTGCAGAATACATAAAGCTGACAACGGAGAAGACGGGGCGAAATGGGCTGAAGAACGAAAAGAGAAGGTTCTTCCGCTGACCTGGTGAACTACGGCCATTGGCGATTCAACGCAACAAACGACGGTGAAGTTCGAGATTGAAGGCACCTCACCAACTTCAAGTCTCGGGGGAATGTCGATGAAAATTGGCGTGCTGTTAAGCAGCAATTCGGACTCCATGTTGTAGCCCTTGGCCTGCAGACACAGCCTGACGAGAGGCGTATTGCGTTGCTGCTCACGACAGCAGGTCCTCACGCAATAAAAATTCCCAATACCTTCGCTTGCGACGGGAAAAGTAAAGGAAGAGCTGCGATGCAGCAATACAGTACTTTGATCGGCATTGCGCTCAGAAGAAAAATCAAACGTGTGAACATTATATATTCCGTACACGGACCCAAAAAGAACAGATTCAATTAGAAAACCTTCTCAAGAGCTGGCATGCAAGTGAGCGAGCTGCACAGTACGCTCAACCTAAAAGACGGTGGTGCCAATCTGGAAGAGGATGCCAACACCATCAGCGCTGTGATGCAGGTGAATAAGTAACGTGGTCTCCGTGTGAGGGCGGCCATTTTAAGTGGCTGACCGGGCTGCCATTTTGCGCCAGCAACGTAGCAATTGACACGGGGCCCACGGCAATGTCCAGCATTTGGGAAGGCGCGCTCCAAGTGTGGCCCAACAAATCACTTTGCGAAAGCAATGCTTTTCCGGTCCAGCAGTGATGATGATTACGATGATGATAATTACGGTGATGATGATTACGGCGACGATAATTACGGAGATGCTGATTATGATGAGAATGATTATGGTGATGCTGATTATGATGATGATGACACTGATTACGATGATGATAATTACGGTGATGCTGATTATGATGAGGATGATTACGATGACGCTGATTACGATGATGATAATTACGGCGATGATGATTACAATGGTGATGATTACGGTGATGCTGATTATGATGAGGATGATTACGATGATGATGATTACAATGATGGTGATTATGATGATGATAATTACGGAGATGCTTATTATGATGGTGATGATTATAATGATGCTGATTATGATGATGATGATTATGATGACGCTGATTACGATGATGATAATTACGGCGATGATGATTACAATGATTGATGATTAAGGTGATGCTGATTATGATGAGGATGATTACGATGACACTGATTACGATGATGATAATTACGGCGATGATGATTACAATGATGATGATTACGGTGATGCTGATTATGATGAGGATGATTACAGCGATGCTGATTATGATGAGGATGATTACAGCGATGCTGATTATGATGAGGATGATTACGATGACGCTGATTACGATGATGATAATTACGGCGATGATGATTACAATGATGATGATTACGGTGATGCTGATTATGATGAGGATGATTACGGTGATGCTGATTATGATGAGGATGATTACGATGATGATGATTACGATGATGATGATTACGGTGATGCTGATTATGATGAGGATGATTACAGCGATGCTGATTATGATGAGGATGATTACGATGACGCTGATTATGATGAGGATGATTACAGCGATGCTGATTATGATGAGGATGATTACGATGACGCTGATTACGATGATGATAATTACGGAGATGCTGATTATGATGATGATGATTATAGTGATGTTGATTATGATGAGGACGATTACGATGATGCTGATTACGATGATGATAATTACGGAGATACTGATTATGATGAGGATGATTACAGCGATGCTGATTATGATGAGGATGATTACGATGACGCTGATTACGATGATGATAATTACGGCGATGATGATTACAATGATGATGATTACGGTGATGCTGATTATGATGAGGATGATTACGGTGATGCTGATTATGATGAGGATGATTACGATGATGATGATTACGATGATGATGATTACGATGATGATGATTATGATGAGGATGATTTACAGTGATGCTGATTATGATGAGGATGATTACGATGATGATAGTTACAGCGATGATGATTACGATGATGATGATTATGATGAGGAGGGTGAAGAAACAGCTGATGAACCAGAAAAGAAGACCCGGAAAATGTATTAAGCTTATTTGACATTGATGACGGGGAAAGTTTATTTACTTTATTTGATATTAATGACGAGGTGATAACAAGGAATGTCCAGTTTGCGAAGGATAACGATAAGTGTGAAAGCTCCAAGGTGGCGTATGCAGAGGCTGAAAGTGAGATTGTAGCAGCAGACACATCAGATGACTGCAACCCAGCTGCGAACTGACCGGTGACTGAAGAAATAATCCCCATTCTGGAGAAACTGACTCCAGAGGCACACGGTGAATCTTCTCAGGCCCACAAAACGGTTCCTGTAGCGGACTCCCCAACACCCGAGGCCACTACACCGAGAGACGTGCTAGAAGAGCAGGAGGAAGAGCCGGCACAGCAGACGGTCCCACAAGCAAATAGTCCCACGGCGCAGGTCCAGTGGCATGGCGGGTGTTATGGGCCAGGGTTTGGAGAACCCCAAAGTGTGTCATGGAGTTCACCTGACCCACAACTTTTAATACATTGTGGTACGGGGAGCACACGGCCCACTCTACACGTGTGGGACAGCAGAAATGGAAAAGTATTTTTTAAGACAAAACAATGTTTATTCTATGAACTCAAGTTAACCTTTTTAAAACATACAGTGAACATCTTAGCAACCATTAATTCAAATACAACCCCCAAAGAATACAACACTAAGTAATGCTTAATAACTTCCCAAACAACATCCAGAAGACACAAGGAACACCTTTTAACAGAAGCACGTTAAGGTTTACATTCACTACTGAGAACGTTTATAATTCTGAATTCACCAAATGATCAAGAGATAGTTTTTTCATGGCAGAGAGATCAACAGTACACCTGCTCGGTCTGGCTTCAGCTCCAACACTGAAAACGAAACTAAAGCACACCCTGCAGCAAACAGCCTAAAACAAAAGTAAAAAGCTGACAGGCAGCCCAGCTCCACCCACTCTCTGACATCACTGCAGTAGTAAACACCCGTTTCTTAAAGGTACTGCCACATGACACGGCTGCCACCAAAGCAAAAAAGAAGCGCGGTCAAAAGGTCCCTCCTGTGAAAGGGAAGAGAGAGGGAGGGCGGAGGATACCATGGGTACTGAAGAGGGAGGCATCGGCCAACACGCCAGAAAGCACACAACGCTGGAGCATCGCGGTAGAAGATTTTAAAAGCTGGTGGCACAGGGAAGACCAGCAGGAAAACCGGGGCTTCCGGACACAGCTCAGCAAAGGCCAAACAAGCTGATAATACACAACAGGCCTGCCAGGAAAACGTTCTGGAAGTTAAAGCGACATCGCGCAGCCGATAAAAGCTCGGAACACCAATGGGGCGACGTCGTTGTGAATGTTCAATAAGCTGTGCCCCAGGGACAAGTTCATCAGGCAGATCCTGCTGTGTGAGGCACGGGTGCACGAGAACCCTTGGGACCCCTGTCCCAAGCCCAGCCCAGCGTTTACCTCACTGCTCTGTATGTTATTCCATAGATATCCCAGACCCACTCCTCAATTGGATTCGGGCCCGTAGTTGACCTGTTAACCTGTACACAGACCTCCCCGATTCGATTCCAGTCCGGCGCTCAAACCTACTTTCTGCTGTCGCAAATATCTGGGCTCTATTCTCCGTTTCCCCCAGCCGTGTGTTTCTCAGGGGCGGGCCTTTCGCTGGAGGCGGGATTCTCCTCTCCCGCTGCTTGTCAAAGGGGCTGCCCCACGCCTCCAGGAAAACCCGCGGGCGGAACGCGCGACCAGCGGGAAAAGTGAATCCCCAACTGCCAAAGAATCCGTGGCACGGACTCACAATTAGATTGCGTCCTGTAATTCAGCCTTGTACTACATGTAAAGCGGCCCGGACAACTCGGTTTAACGTTGGGCGGGGTTCAGCGATCACAGCGCGCCGGGCGCGGGTCAGGGTCCACTGGGTGAATCGCTGGGGGGAGGGCCCAAATCGACATTCGCGCCAGGCGTGAACCGCTTGGCCAGTCAGCAGGCCCATTCAAAATGGCTGCCGGAGATGCGTAGGGCGCTGTCTCCCAGCGGGGCCAGTGCCACAGCCGCCAAGAAACACCCGGCCAAAGGCGCCCACAAGCGGACTTCTTACTGCTGTTAATCGCGGCTATTGTCTCGTAACTCATTCCCGGCTATTGCAGAAATAAACCTCCCAAATCCTTCGTTTATTCCAGGCTCTAACTCTCTCCTGGGCGCCGGGGCAGCAATCGACGCGCGCCAACCCAGTAGAATCCGGCCCCCAACTCTCTGCTGCCGTTCCCAAACTCTTACCGCCGGGAGATGGCCGGATTTCATTCCCGGCGCTAAATCGCGGCCGGTCTCCTTACCCGTAGGTGTAATCCTTTGGCAGGGGGTAAGGGATCTGTCTCTGGGGGAGCAGGAACAAGGTGCGGAGAATGTGGATGACGCTCAGGGAACTGATGAACAGGAAAATAGACTTCACGGAGAAACCAGCCTCGTACAAAACCTGCAGGGTGGAGGGGGAATGGCGGAGGGCAAAACAGGAGGTGGCCATGAAAAGCAGAAGTCACCTGACCCCACCCCCGCACATTCCTCTCTCTCCTGTGCTAACCATTTTCTACAGTATGTGGTAGTCACTAGCTGTATTATATGTATTACGGTAAGCCACATATACTAGAGGTACTGGGGTAAATCCCTGCCTGTTGGCTCCGCCCAGTAGGCGGAGTATAAATGTGTGTGCACACCGAGCTGCAGCCATTCTGGGAGCAGCTACAGGAGGCACAACATCTTGCTCATTAAACCCTTGATT
>NC_092710.1:5787452-5879847 GCF_047496885.1 Scyliorhinus torazame | reverse complement strand
ATCATCTTAGTGACCTCCTCGAAAAACTCGATCAAGTTAGTGAGACACACTGCACACAACATGCACAGACATACACACATCACTTGCATGCACACATGTGCAATATGCACATCAACAGACACACAGGCACATGCACACACACCACGCACAGACTGCATACATGCACAAATGTGCAACATGCACATGTACAAACACTACATGCACACACGCACACACACCACACACACATACACACCATGCACATGTACACGCACACAACACACATTGTACAAGCTCACAGATACATGCACACACATTAAAAACCCTGATAAATTTCAACCTACAATTCCCCAAGTATTTGTTATCCAGATGTCTTAAAAATGGTCAAACCCCTCAATGTTTAGCTTGTAATTCACTTCAAATATCTGTTAATCTGTATGCAGACCAGTAATTGAAATGCGAGTGTCCTGTTACAATGGTCGATGTTAGGCTGTATCTTGTAACACAGCCTTGGGTATTATTATGCTGCCTACAACCAACCCATGGATTAGACTAAATGCCGGATGCTTGCTGATTTAATTCCAACCTGGAATGAACTCTTGGTGTCTGTATTACAATATATAAACCTGCCAAACTCCAGGATGTCCCTCATGGCCAGATAGCCGTGATTCCAATTAGACTACAGTTAGCAATGCGACCTCCAACCAGCTGGTGGCGATAGACATCTATCACGTGACTTGAGACGCCCGCAGTGGGTAGTGTGGTGATGTGCCTGTGGGCGGTATCACAGTTGGAAGGCGTGCGACCTCCAACCAGCAGGTGGCGGTACAGACGCACCATGCGGTCTTTAGACCAAGGTCATGGGACCTGCGACTCCGATATAAAGGGCCGACACGTCCGGCCATCTTCAGAAGAAGATCGAGAGGGTAATAAGGCGTTGATGTGAAAGGTCAGTGCTAGGTATAAGTTCCAGAGGAGTAGTTAGCAGACTCCACGATCACGTGCTCTGTATCAGATTGCTATCTTACAACACGAGACTCAATAAAAGATTCTGGTTTGGACAAGTCAAAGTGTTTGGCGGATTCCTTCATAAAGTATAAAGGGGCAACAGAACAGGTAGTAAGACGTACAAGAGAATAGTCGCACTTAGAGTTGCTCCAGGAGAATTCACTGAGTTCCTTTAATAGCCATCGTCTGTATTATAGTTTGTTAGTTATCTTTCCAAGTGTTTGTTAATAATTCATCTTTCTAGTCAAACAACTAAATGTTCTGCATCCGTCATTACAACAGTTATAACACAGAACACAACATGGTACCAGGAGTGCAGAATACATAAAGCTGACAACGGAGAAGACGGGGCGAAATGGGCTGAAGAACGAAAAGAGAAGGTTCTTCGCTGACCTGGTGAACTACGGCCATTGGCGATTCAACGCAACAAACGACGGTGAAGTTCGAGATTGAAGGCACCTCACCAACTTCAAGTCTCGGGGGAATGTCCGATGAAAATTGGCGTGCTGTTAAGCAGCAATTCGGACTCCATGTTGTAGCCCTTGGCCTGCAGACACAGCCTGACGAGAGGCGTATTGCGTTGCTGCTCACGACAGCAGGTCCTCACGCAATAAAAATTCCCAATACCTTCGCTTGCGACGGGAAAAGTAAAGGAAGAGCTGCGATGCAGCAATACAGTACTTTGATCGGCATTGCGCTCAAGAAGAAAATCAAACGTGTGAACATTATATATTCCGTACACGGACCCAAAAAGAACAGATTCAATTAGAAAACCTTCTCAAGAGCTGGCATGCAAGTGAGCGAGCTGCACAGTACGCTCAACCTAAAAGACGGTGGTGCCAATCTGGAAGAGGATGCCAACACCATCAGCGCTGTGATGCAGGTGAATAAGTAACGTGGTCTCCGTGTGAGGGCGGCCATTTTAAGTGGCTGACCGGGGCTGCCATTTTGCGCCAGCAACGTAGCAATTGACACGGGGCCCCACGGCAATGTCCAGCATTTGGGAAGGCGCGCTCCAAGTGTGGCCCAACAAATCACTTTGCGAAAGCAATGCTTTTCCGGTCCAGCAGTGATGATGATTACGATGATGATAATTACGGTGATGATGATTACGGCGACGATAATTACGGAGATGCTGATTATGATGAGAATGATTATGGTGATGCTGATTATGATGATGATGACACTGATTACGATGATGATAATTACGGTGATGCTGATTATGATGAGGATGATTACGATGACGCTGATTACGATGATGATAATTACGGCGATGATGATTACAATGGTGATGATTACGGTGATGCTGATTATGATGAGGATGATTACGATGATGATGATTACAATGATGGTGATTATGATGATGATAATTACGGAGATGCTTATTATGATGGTGATGATTATAATGATGCTGATTATGATGATGATGATTATGATGACGCTGATTACGATGATGATAATTACGGCGATGATGATTACAATGATGATGATTAAGGTGATGCTGATTATGATGAGGATGATTACGATGACACTGATTACGATGATGATAATTACGGCGATGATGATTACAATGATGATGATTACGGTGATGCTGATTATGATGAGGATGATTACAGCGATGCTGATTATGATGAGGATGATTACAGCGATGCTGATTATGATGAGGATGATTACGATGACGCTGATTACGATGATGATAATTACGGCGATGATGATTACAATGATGATGATTACGGTGATGCTGATTATGATGAGGATGATTACGGTGATGCTGATTATGATGAGGATGATTACGATGATGATGATTACGATGATGATGATTACGGTGATGCTGATTATGATGAGGATGATTACAGCGATGCTGATTATGATGAGGATGATTACGATGACGCTGATTATGATGAGGATGATTACAGCGATGCTGATTATGATGAGGATGATTACGATGACGCTGATTACGATGATGATAATTACGGAGATGCTGATTATGATGATGATGATTATAGTGATGTTGATTATGATGAGGACGATTACGATGATGCTGATTACGATGATGATAATTACGGAGATACTGATTATGATGAGGATGATTACAGCGATGCTGATTATGATGAGGATGATTACGATGACGCTGATTACGATGATGATAATTACGGCGATGATGATTACAATGATGATGATTACGGTGATGCTGATTATGATGAGGATGATTACAGTGATGCTGATTATGATGAGGATGATTACGATGATGATGATTACGATGATGCTGATTACGGTGATGCTGATTATGATGAGGATGATTACAGTGATGCTGATTATGATGAGGATGATTACGATGATGATAGTTACAGCGATGATGATTACGATGATGATGATTATGATGAGGAGGGTGAAGAAACAGCTGATGAACCAGAAAAGAAGACCCGGAAAATGTATTAAGCTTATTTGACATTGATGACGAGGAAAGTTTATTTACTTTATTTGATATTAATGACGAGGTGATAACAAGGAATGTCCAGTTTGCGAAGGATAACGATAAGTGTGAAAGCTCCAAGGTGGCGTATGCAGAGGCTGAAAGTGAGATTGCAGTAGCAGACACATCCGATGACTGCAACCCAGCTGCGAACTGACCGGTGACTGAAGAAATAATCCCCATTCTGGAGAAACTGACTCCAGAGGCACACGGTGAATCTTCTCAGGCCCACAAAACGGTTCTGTAGCGGACTCCCCAACACCCGAGGCCACTACACCGAGAGACGTGCTAGAAGAGCAGGAGGAAGAGCCGGCACAGCAGACGGTCCACAAGCAAATAGTCCCACGGCGCAGTCCAGTGGCATGGCGGGTGTTATGGGCCAGGGTTTGGAGAACCCAAAGTGTGTCATGGAGTTCACCTGACCCACAACTTTAATACATTGTGGTACGGGGAGCACACGGCCCACTCTACACGTGTGGGACAGCAGAAATGGAAAAGTATTTTTTAAGACAAAACAATGTTTATTCTATGAACTCAAGTTAACCTTTTTAAAACATACAGTGAACATCTTAGCAGCCATTAATTCAAATACAACCCCCAAAGAATACAACACTAAGTAATGCTTAATAACTTCCAAACAACATCCAGAAGACACAAGGAACACCTTTTAACAGAAGCACGTTAAGGTTTACATTCACTACTGAGAACGTTTATAATACTGAATTCACCAAATGATCAAGAGATAGTTTTTTCATGGCAGAGAGATCAACAGTACACCTGCTCGGTCTGGCTTCAGCTCCAACACTGAAAACGAAACTAAAACACACCCTGCAGCAAACAGCCTAAAACAAAAGTAAAAAGCTGACAGGCAGCCCAGCTCCACCCACTCTCTGACATCACTGCAGTAGTAAACACCCGTTTCTTAAAGGTACTGTCACATGACACGGCTGCCACCAAAGCAAAAAAGAAGCGCGGTCAAAGATCCCTCCTGTGAAAGGGAAGAGAGAGGGAGGGCGGAGGATACCATGGGTACTGAAGAGGGAGGCATCGGCCAACACGCCAGAAAGCACACAACGCTGGAGCATCGCGGTAGAAGATTTTAAAAGCTGGTGGCACAGGGAAGACCAGCAGGAAAACCGGGGCTTCCGGACACAGCTCAGCAAAGGCCAAACAAGCTGATAATACACAACAGGCCTGCCAGGAAAACGTTCTGGAAGTTAAAGCGACATCGCGCAGCCGATAAAGCTCGGAACACCAATGGGGCGACGTCGTTGTGAATGTTCAATAAGCTGTGCCCCAGGGACAAGTTCATCAGGCAGATCCTGCTGTGTGAGGCACGGGTGCACGAGAACCCTTGGGACCCTGTCCCAAGCCCAGCCCAGCGTTTACCTCACTGCTCTGTATGTTATTCCATAGATATCCAGACCCACTCCTCAATGGATTCGGGCCCGTAGTTGACCTGTTAACCTGTACACAGACCTCCCCGATTCGATTCCAGTCCGGCGCTCAAACCTACTTTCTGCTGTCGCAAATATCTGGGCTCTATCCTCCGTTTCCCCCAGCCGTGTGTTTCTCAGGGGCGGGCCTTTCGCTGGAGGCGGGATTCTCCTCTCCCGCTGCTTGTCAAAGGGGCTGCCCCACGCCTCCAGGAAACCCGCGGGCGAACGCGCGACCAGCGGGAAAAGTGAATCCCAACTGCCAAAGAATCCGTGGCACGGACTCACAATTAGATTGCGTCCTGTAATTCAGCCTTGTACTACATGTAAAGCGGCCCGGACAACTCGGTTTAACGTTGGGTGGGGTTCAGCGATCACAGCGCGCCGGGCGCGGGTCAGGGTCCACTGGGTGAATCGCTGGGGGGAGGGCCAAATCGACATTCGCGCCAGGCGTGAACCGCTTGGCCAGTCAGCAGGCCCATTCAAAATGGCTGCCGGAGATGCGTAGGGCGCTCTCTCCCAGCGGGGCCAGTGCCACAGCCGCCAAGAAACACCCGGCCAAAGGCGCCCACAAGCGGACTTCTTACTGCTTGTGGTAGTATGTATTGGGGGTCATGTGGGACTGGAAGCCCTAATGTCATTGGCTGACAGATCCCGGGTCCTGGTTGGCCGTTGACCTCATACTCCGCCCTGAAGGCGAAGTATAAGAAGCCGGTGCCTTCCCCCGCATGCCAGTTTACTATCGGGCTGCTGGGGAACAGACACGCTTAATAAAGCCTCATCGACTTCACTCTGAACGGCCACGAGACGCCATGCCTAGTCGACTCCGGGAGCACGGAAGTTTTATACATCCCGACACGGTAAGACGCTGTTCTTAACTACCTACCCCAGCGCACAAAAGATTTGCCTAGCCGCAGGATCCCACTCCGTACAGATCCAGGGATTCTGCATAGTTACCCTAACGGTACAGGGGAGGGAATTCAAAAACTACAAACTTAACGTCCTTCCCCAACTCTGTGCCCCCACCTTGCTGGGCTTAGATTTTCAATGTAACCTACAGAGCCTTACGTTTAAATTCGGCGGCCCCATACCCCCACTCACTATCTGCGGCCTCGCCACCCTCAAGGTGCAACCCCCGTCCTTGTTTGCGAACCTCACCCCGGATTGCAAACCCGTCGCCACTAGGAGCAGACGGTACAGCGCCCAGGACCGGACCTTCATTCGCTCCGAAGTCCAGCGGCTACTAAAGGAGGGCATAATCCAGGCCAGCAATAGTCCCTGGAGAGCGCAGGTGGTAGTAGTGAAGACAGGGGAGAAGCAAAGGATGGTCATTGACTATAGCCAGACCATCAACAGGTACACACAACTAGACGCGTACCCTCTCCCCCGCATATCCGACATGGTCAATCGGATTGCCCAGTATAAAGTCTTCTCCACCGTGGACCTCAAGTCCGCCTACCATCAGCTCCCCATCCGCCCAAGTGACCGCAAGTACACAGCCTTCGAGGCAGACGGGCGATTATACCACTTCCTAAGGGTCCCTTTTGGCGTCACAAACGGCGTCTCGGTCTTCCAACGGGAAATGGACCGAATGGTTGATCAACATGGGTTACGGGCCACGTTCCCGTACCTCGACAATGTAACCATCTGCGGCCACGATCAGCAGGACCACGACGCCAACCTCCAAAAATTCCTCCAGACTGCCAAAGCCTTGAACCTCACGTACAATGAGGACAAGTGCGTTTTTAGCACCGATCGGCTAGCCATTCTGGGCTACATAGTGCGCAATGGGATAATAGGCCCCGACCCCGAACGTATGCGCGCACTCATGGAATTTCCCTCCCGCACTGCCCAAAAGCCCTGAAACGCTGCTTGGGGTTCTTTTCCATACTACGCCCAGTGGGTCCCCAGTACGCAGACAAGGCCCGCCCCCTAATACAGACCACGGCTTTCCCGCTGTCGACAGAGGCTTGCAGGCTTTCAGCCGCATCAAAGCGGACATCGCAAAGGCCACGATGCGCGCCATCGACGAGTCCCTCCCCTTCCAGGTCGAGAGCGACGCCTCTGACGTAGCTCTCGCGGCTACCTTAACCAAGCGGGCAGACCCGTGGCCTTTTTCTCCCGAACCCTCCACGCCTCAGAAATCCGCCACTCCTCAGTGGAAAAGGAAGCCCAAGCCATAGTGGAGGCTGTGCGACATTGGAGGCATTACCTGGCCGGCAGGAGATTCACTCTCCTCACTGACCAACGGTCGGTTGCCTTCATGTTCGATAATGCACAGCGGGGCAAGATCAGAACGACAAGATCTTGCGGTGGAGGATCGAACTCTCCACCTTCAACTATGAGATCTTGTACCGGCCCGGAAAGCTGAACGAGCGTCTGATGCCCTATCCCGCGGGACATGTGCCAACGCACAAATTGACCGCCTCCAAGCCCTCCACGAGGACCTCTGCCACCCGGGGGTCACTCGGTTTTACCACTCATCAAGTCCCGCAATCTCCCCTACTCCTTAGAGGAGGTCCGTACAGTCACAAGAGACTGCCACATCTGCGCAGAATGCAAACCGCATTTTTTCAGGCCAGATGGAGCGCACCTGATTAAGGCTTCTCGTCCCTTTGAACGCCTCAGTCTCGATTTCAAAGGGCCCCTCCCCTCCACCGACCGCAACGCGTATTTCCTTAATGTAGTGGACGAATACTCCCGCTTCCCTTTTGCCATTCCCTGCTCCGACATGACCGCGGCCACAGTCATTAAAGCCTGAACAGCATATTCGCACTGTTCGGTTACCCCGCATACGTCCACAGCGACAGGGGGTCCTCTTTCATGAGTGACGAGCTGCGCCAGTTCCTGCTCAGCAAGGGTATAGCTTCAAGCAGGACGACCAGCTACAACCCCCGGGGGAACGGGCAAGTAGAAAGGGAGAACGGCACGGTCTGGAAGGCCGTCCTACTGGCTCTACGGTCCAGGGATCTCCCAGTTTCACGGTGGCAGGAGGTCCTCCCGGACGCTCTCCATTCCATCCGGTCGTTATTATGTACGAGCACTAATCAAACGCCTCACGAGGCGTCTCCTTGTCTTCCCTAGGAGGTCCTCCTCTGGAACGTCGCTGCCGACCTGGCTGGCGGCCCCAGGACCCATCCTGCTCCGAAAGCACGTGCGGGCACATAAGGCGGACCCGTTGGTCGAAAGGGTTCACCTCCTCCACGCAAACCCCCAGTACGCCTACGTGGAGTACCCCGACGGCCGACAGGACACCGGTCTCCCTGCGGGATCTGGCGCCTGCCGCACCACGCACACCCCCCCGGCACCATCAACCCAACCGCCCCCCCTTCCTGCCACCGCCGCACCCCGCGACCGCCCCCTTCCCAGGAGGATCAGCCCCCCTCCCCTTTGCACCGACAGCTAAAACCGTGCGGTTCCGGAGGCGAACGCTGGCGACAACGCTGTACAGCACCACCACCGCCCGGGGCCGAGGCGATCGACACGGACGACCAGACCGCCCGACCTGACTCGTGGCGTCGATGTAAAACAAAGATGGACTGTCCAATTAACATTTTGTTTTCATATATCCTCTGTAAATAGTTGTAACAGGACGATACTGTCCAATACGGTCCTACCATGTAACTGTTCTCTCCTCCCAGGACCAGTACTGTAAACCCTTACCACCATACGAAGCATCACCCCGCCGGGTTCATTTTTGACAAGGGGTGAATGTGGTAGTATGTATTGGGGGTCATGTGGGACTGGAAGCCCTAATGTCATTGGCTGACAGATCCCGGGTCCTGGTTGGCCGTTGACCTCATACTCCGCCCTGAAGGCGAAGTATAAGAAGCCGGTGCCTTCCCCCGCATGCCAGTTTACTATCGGGCTGCTGGGGAACAGACACGCTTAATAAAGCCTCATCGACTTCACTCTGTTTGTCTCACGGAGTCTTTGTGCGCCACACTGCTGTTAATCGCGGCTATTGTCTCGTAACTCATTCCCGGCTATTGCAGAAATAAACCTCCCAAATCCTTCGTTTATTCCAGGCTCTAACTCTCTCCTGGGTGCCGGGGCAGCAATCGACGCGCGCCAACCCAGTAGAATCCGGCCCCCAACTCTCTGCTGCCGTTCCCAAACTCTTACCGCCGGGAGATGGCCGGATTTCATTCCCGGCGCTAATCGCGGCCGGTCTCCTTACCCGTAGGTGTAATCCTTTGGCAGGGGGTAAGGGATCTGTCTCTGGGGGAGCAGGAACAAGGTGCGGAGAATGTGGATGACGCTCAGGGAACTGATGAACAGGAAAATAGACTTCACGGAGAAACCAGCCTCGTACAAAACCTGCAGGGTGGAGGGGGAATGGCGGAGGGCAAACAGGAGGTGGCCATGAAAAGCAGAAGTCACCTGACCCCACCCCCGCACATTCCTCTCTCTCCTGTGCTAACCATTTTCTACAGTATGTGGTAGTCACTAGCTGTATTATATGTATTACGGTAAGCCACATATACTAGAGGTACTGGGGTAAATCCCTGCCTGTTGGCTCCGCCCAGTAGGCGGAGTATAAATGTGTGTGCACACCGAGCTGCAGCCATTCTGGGAGCAGCTACAGGAGGCACAACATCTTGCTCATTAAACCCTTGATTATTCCACTATTCCCGTCTTTGTGGTAATTGATAGTGCCCCACAGTATTTATCCTGTGACCCATCCACCTCACCTCACTCTCTCCTCGCTTTCATCCACCATTTTCCCCCATTGTCTCCTCCCCGTGTCTCTAGGCCCTGTCCATCTTTATCCACAACTTTCTCCCCCTCCACCTCTCCATGTATCTCTCGCTATCATCCCTCTGCCTCTCTCTCTCCCCCGCCGTCACTCCCTCCTCCACCTCTCTCTCCATCCCGGCCATCTCTCCCTCACCTCTCGTCCTCTCTCTCTCCCTGTTTCTTATCTGTCTCAACACCACGCCCCTCCTCATCTCTCTCCCCTGCCCCTTTTCACCCTGTACTCTCCCATTCCCCCCCCCCCTCCCCATCTCTCTCCCCTGCCCCTTTTCACCCTGTACTCTCCCATCCTGGCCGTGTCTCTCGCCTTGTGCCCTTCGTCCCTCCCTCTCCATCCTCTTCCTCCATCCCTCTCTCTGTCTCCCCCCCTCTCTCACTCTCTCTCTCTCCTGCACCATCTCTCTCACTCTCTTTCCAACTGGCCCTGTCTCACTGGGTCCTCCATCTCTCTCTCTCTCTCTCTCTCTCTCTCCCTCACCATCTCTCTCGCTCCCTCTCTCTCCCAGTCCATCTCTCTCCATTTCTCTCTCTCCCTCACCATCTCTCTCTCTCTCTCCCACCTTATCACCCTCACTCTCTCTTTCTAACTGGCCCTGTCTCACTGGGTCCTTCGTCTCTCTCTCTCCCTCGCCATCTCTCTCTCTCTCTTCCTCACCATCTCTCTCACTCTCTCTCTCTCCCAGTCCATCTCTCTCTCGCTCTCTCTCTCTCTCCCTCACCATCTCTCTCACTCTCTCTCTCTCTCACCCCATCTCTCTTGCTCCCTCTCTCTCTCAGTCCATCTCTCTCTCTCTCTCTCCATTTGTCTCTCTCCCTCACTCTCTCCCACCCCATCACCCTCACTCTCTCTTTCTAACTGGCCCTGTCTCACTGGGTCCTCCATCTCTCTCTCTCCCTCGCCATCTCTCTCTCTCTCTCTCTCTCTTCCTCACCATCTCTCTCACTCTCTCTCTCTCCCAGTCCATCTCTCTCTCTCTCTCTCTCTCTCTCCCTCACCATCTCTCTCACACTCTCTCTCCCACCCCATCTCTCTTGCTCTCTCTCTCTCCCAGTCCATCTCTCTCTCTCTCTCCATCTCTCTCTCTTCCTCACCATCTCTCTCACTCTCTCTCTCTCTCCCCCCCTCACCATCTCTCTCACTCTCTCTCTCTCCCACCCGATCTCTCTCGCTCTCTCTCTCCAGTCCATCTCTCTCTCTCTCCATCTCTCTCTCCCTCACCATCTCCCTCGCTCTCTCTCTCCCAGTCCATCTCTCTCTCTCTCACCATCTCTCTCGCTCACCATCTCCCTCGCTCTCTCTCTCCCACCCTATCACCCTCTCTTTCAAACTGGCCCTGTCTCACTGGGTCCTCCATCTCTCTCTCTCTCTCTCTCTCTCCATCTCTCTCTCTCTCTCCATTTCTCTCTCTCCCTCACCATCTCTCTCGCTCTCTCTCTCTCCCAGTCCATCTCTCTCTCTCTCTCTCTCTCTCTCTCACCCCATCACCCTCGCTCTCTCTTTCTAACTGGCCTTGTCTCACTGGGTCCTCCATCTCTCTCTCCATCTCTCTCTCCCTCACCATCTCCCTCACTCTCTCTCTCCCTCACCATCTCTCTCGCTCTCTCTCTCACCCCATCACCCTCACTCTCTCTTTCTAACTGGCCTTGTCTCACTGGGTCCTCCATCTCTCTCTCTCTCTCTCTCCATCTCTCTCTCCCTCACCATCTCCCTCGCTCTCTCTCTCTCCCTCACCATCTCTCTCGCTCTCTCTCTCACCCCATCACCCTCACTCTCTCTTTCTAACTGGCCTTGTCTCACTGGGTCCTCCATCTCTCCATCTCTCTCTCCCTCACCATCTCTCTCTCTCTCTCTCTCCATTTCTCTCTCTCCCTCACCATCTCTCTCGCTCTCTCTCAGTCCATCTCTCTCTCTCTCTTTTTCTCTCTCTCACCCCATCACCCTCACTCTCTCTTTCTAACAGGCCCTGTCTCACTTCACGTCCTCCATCTCTCTCTCTCTCTCTCTCTCTCTCCCCCTCACCATCTCCATCACTCTCTCTTTCCACATTTCCCCTCTGTCTTCCCGCCTGCACACCCTCTCCCCACCCCCGACGTCCTCCTCCCTCCGTCCGAGAGAGAGAGAGAGAGGTGTCGGCCTTTCTCCGATGGGATGAAGCTGGGCGGTCCAAGGGTCAGCCACTCTCGACGGGCGTGATAAAGAGAAGCACCCTTTGCATCTTCAATCCCCCAGGTGGCCTGCAGTCCTCACCTTAACCAGTAAGAACGCACAGGAGGAGGAAGCAAAGGCTCCATTGTACAATGTGATCACTGTTGACCGCTTGTTCCCGAACAAGTTTCCCACCTGCGGATGAGACACAATTAATAAAGTCAGGGACGATCCGTCAGGGCCTAGAAGGACTTTAATTCCACTCCACACAACGCCCCGACAATAGGTGGACTGCACAGAACATGGGGGGGGGGGGGGTTCAAAGCGGCTTTATTTCAAGACAGGGGTCAGAATTCTCCGCTCCGCCGCCTCACATTTCTGCCCCGGCCCGCCGACGGGATTCTCCGTTGCACCGGCCGGTCAATGGGGCTTCCCATTGCGGGGCAGCCCCCACGCCATCAGGAAACCACCACCCCCCACCCCCCCCCCCCATCCCCCCCCCCAACGGGCTGCCAGCAAAATGGAGCATCCCGGCCTAGTGCGCGGTTTGGCATGTTGCACCCGGCGGGACTTTGGACAGCAAAGAACAAAGGAGCTCGTCTGGAAAAACGGGCTGGGAAAACAGCAAGAATAGACAATCAAGGAGTCATAAACAAAGGGGGGGTGGGGGGGAGGAGGGAGAAGGCAGAGGTACACTCAAATGAGACGGGAGTGGGTGAGGACATAGTGGGTTGAGAGCAGAAAGAGGTGCTCGGGAGAGGGGGTGGGGGGGGAGTGAGAATGCTAGTGCGTGGGAATAAAAAGGGGGGGGGGCACAGTGTAGCTCCTGAAAGGGAGAGAGTATCTGGCAAAATAAAACACTAGGGGGTGTGGGGGGGGGGAGATGTAAAGGGGGCATGTGGGGGGGAGTGGGGGGGGGGGAAGCGATAGGGAAGTCGGGCTCGAGGGGGGAGTTTGGGGATTAGGTGGGGGGGGGATGGGGAGAGGTGGAGACCAATGAAGACTGCGGCGGCCATCTTGGATAGTCCACGAACAAAGGAGAAGGTTGGCGTGCAGGGGCCCGTCCATGTGGTGAGACGGAGTGACCCTGTAGGAGAGGTAGGGCAGACCCCCCCCCCCTCCCCCTCCCCATCAGAATAGTCACCCACGTCCGGCGACTCAACAGACAGGTGAAAAGATCCAGAGTCTCCACACACCGAAAAAGCCTGAGGGCCCGACATAGTCTTCCTTCAGGAGACGCATACCTGAGGAGGGGGCGGGGGGGGGGGGGGGGGGGGGGAAAGACCGACTGAGGGTAAGGAAGGGCTGGATCGGTCAAACGTACCACCCTGCTTCAGTACAAGGGACAGAGGGGTGGCCGTAGGACAAGTAAAATCCCACAAACACGGTGACAGATTCTGGAGGACGGAACGTAATGGTCAGCCGTGCCCTGGGAGAGGCACAGGTGCTGCTTACAAATATCTACGTCCCCAACTGGGATGACATAGACTTCATAAAAAAACATGGAGGAGATCGCGTAAACTCGTCACGGCGGGGGGGAGGGGGAGGGAGCGTACAGGACCCAACGAGGGACAGACCCAGGCCAAACCAGGGAAACAATTGGTGATGGAAAAGGGGATAGTTCAACCCTCCCAGGACCAAGGGGCTCTTCTTCGCCCAAGTTCACAAAGCTTACTCCGCTATCGACCTCTAAGTGGTGGGCAAATGGGTGATTGTCGGTGTGTGGTAGGGGCGGAATACTCCACAATATTGATCTGCCACCATGCTCCACACTACGTGGGTGTGAGGTGGGAGATAGCTTGTGTCCAACGCCCTCCCGCGCCCCCCCCCCCCATAGAAGTTGGACGCGGCCCTCCTCACTGGCAAGGCATTCTGGGAGAGAATGTCACAAACCATCGACGGGGGCGTAACCAGCAACAATAATTCATAGAATTTACAGTGCAAAAGGAGGCCATTCGGCCCATCCAGTCTACACCAGCCCTTAAAAAGAGCACCCAACTGAAGCCCACGTATCTGCCCTGTCCCCGTAACCCAGTAACCCCCACTTCACAATTTTTGGACACTAAGGGGCAATTTTATCATGGCCAATCCACCTAACCCGCACGTCTTCGGACTGTGGGAGGAAACCGGAGCACCCGGAGGAAACCCACGCACACACGCGGGGAGAACGTGCAGACTCCACACAGTGACCCAGGCCGGGAATCGAACCTGGCGCTGTGAGGCAGCAGTGCTAACCACTGTGCCACCGTGCCGCTCTTTTTAATGGACACCACCACTATGCCAATGACAGACGTTGAGCCAACTGGCCTGTCGTCACTGGGTTTTTGCCTCCCTCCTTCCTGGTTTGGCAGTTCACCAATCGTCTGGGACACTTGGGGAATTGGAGGATACTCGGAAGGTTGCTACCCCAGCGTCCGCCGTCTCTGCCGCTACTCCCTGCTGCTTATCGAGGTGGCCCAGAAGAGAAATGAGGAGCTGCTTAAAATGGCAAGTCAGAACCAACCTCTGAAACGTCAGCACTGAGGGAAGATGTCACTCACACACTCACACACACACACACACACACACACTCACACGCACACACATTCACACACAAATGCTCACACTCACACCTACACATTCACAGATATTCACACACATTCACACACACTCAAACACACATATTCACACCGACACATTCAAACACATACTCATTCACACTTCACACACACAAACACACACATTAACACACACTCGCAGACACATTCACACACACCAATGGGCACATTGACACACAATTCACACACACACACACATTTGCACACACACACACATTCACACACACATAAACAACAGATTATCACTGACCCCTTCCACAGTGCGGCGCTCCCTCAGTACTGACCCTCTGACAGTGCAGCACTCCCTCAGTACTGACCCTCTGACAGTGCAGCTCTCCATCAGAACTGACCCCCTGACAGTGCAGCACTCCCTCAGTACTGACCCTCTGACAGTGCAGCACTCCCTCAGTACTAACCCTCTGACAGTGCAGCACTCCCTCAGTACTGACCCTCTAACAGTGCGGCACTCCCTCAGTACTGACGCTCTGACAGAGCGGCACTCCCTCAGTACTGACCCTCTCACAGTGCGGCAGTCCCTCAGTACTGACCCTCTGACAGCGCAGCACTCCCTCAGTACTGACCCTCCCACAGTGCGGCACTCCCTCAGAACTGACACTCTGACAGTGCAGCACTCCCTCAGGACTGACCCTCTAACAGTGCGGCACTCCCTCAGTACTGACGCTCTGACAGAGCGGCACTCCCTCAGTACTGACCCTCTCACAGTGCGGCACTCCCTCAGTACTGACCCTCTGACAGCGCAGCACTCCCTCAGTACTGACCCTCCCACAGTGCGGCACTCCCTCAGCACTGACACTCTGACAGTGCAGCACTCCCACAGTACTGACCCTCTGACAGTGCAGCACTCCCTCAGTACTGACCCTCTGACAGTGCGGCACTCCCTCAGCACTGACCCTCTGACAGTGCAGCACTCCCTCAGTACTGACCCTCTGACTGTGCAGCACTCCCTCAGTATTGACCCTCTGACAGTGCAGCACTCCCTCAGTACTGACCCTCTGACAGTGCAGCACTCGCTCAGTACTGATCATCTGACAGTGCAGTACTCCCTCAGTACTGACCCTCTGACAGTGCAGCACTCCCTCAGTACTGACCCTCCCACAGTGCGGCACTCCCTCAGCACTGACACTCTGACAGTGCAGCACTCCCTCAGTACTGACCCTCTGACAGTGCAGCACTCCCTCAGTACTGACCCTCTGACAGAGCGGCACTCCCTCAGTACTGACCCTCTCACAGTGCGGCACTCCCTCAGTACTGACCCTCTGACAGCGCAGCACTCCCTCAGTACTGACACTCCCACAGTGCGGCACTCCCTCAGCACTGACACTCTGACAGTGCAGCACTCCCTCAGTACTGACCCTCTAACAGTGCGGCACTCCCTCAGTACTGACGCTCTGACAGAGCGGCACTCCCTCAGTACTGACCCTCTCACAGTGCGGCACTCCCTCAGTACTGACCCTCTGACAGCGCAGCACTCCCTCAGTACTGACCCTCCCACAGTGCGGCACTCCCTCAGCACTGACACTCTGACAGTGCAGCACTCCCTCAGTACTGACCCTCTGACAGCGCGGCACTCCCTCAGTACTGACCCTCCCACAGTGCGGCACTCCCTCAGCACTGACACTCTGACAGTGCAGCACTTCCTCAGTACTGACCCTCTGACAGTGCGGCACTCACTCAGTACTGACCCTCCCACAGTGCGGCACTCCCTCAGCACTGACACTCTGACAGTGCAGCACTCCCTCAGTACTGACCCCCTGACAGTGCAGCACTCCCACAGTACTGACCCTCTGACAGTGCAGCACTCCCTCAGTACTGACCCTCTGACAGTGCAGCACTCCCTCAGTACTGACCCTCTGACTGTGCAGCACTCCCTCAGTATTGACCCTCTGACAGTGCAGCACTCCCTCAGTACTGACCCTCTGACAGTGCAGCACTCGCTCAGTACTGATCATCTGACAGTGCAGCACTCCCTCAGAACTGACCCTCTGACAGCGCAGCACTCCCTCAGTATTGACCCTCTGACAGTGCAGCACTCCCTCAGTACTGACCCACTGACAGTGCAGCACTCCCTCAGTACTGATCCTCTGACAGTGCGGCACTCCCTCAGTGCTGACCCTCCCACAGTGCGGCACTCCCTCAGTACTGACCCTCTGACAGTGCAGCACTCCCTCAGTACTGACCCTCTGACAGTGCAACACTCCCTCAGTACTGACACTCTGACAGTGCAGCACTCCCACAGTACTGACCCTCTGACAGTGCAGCACTCCTTCAGTACTGAACCACTGACAGTGCAGCACTCCCTCAGTACTGACCCTCTCACAGCGCGACACTCCCTCAGTACTGCCCCTCTGACAGTGCGGCACTCCCTCAGTACTGATCTTCTGACAGTGCGGCACTCCCTCAGTACTGACCCTCTGACAGTGCGGCACTCCCTCTGTACTGACCCTCTGACAGTGCAGCACTCCCTCAGTACTGACCCACTGACAGTGCAGCACTCCCTCAGTACTGACACTCTGACAGTGCAGCACTCCCACAGTACTGACCCTCTGACAGTGCAGTACTCCATCGGCACTGACCTTCTGACAGTGCAGCACTCCCTCAGTACTAACCCTCTGACAGTACAGAACTCCCTCAGTACTGACCCTGAATGGTGCAGCACTCCCTCAGTACTAACCCTCTGACAGTGCAGCACACCCTCAGTACTGACCCTCTGACAGTGCAGCACTCCCTCAGTACGGATCATCTGACAGTGCAGCACTCCCTCAGTACTGACCCTCTGACAGTGCAGCACTCCCTCAGTACTAACCCTCTGACAGTGCAGCACTCCCTCAGTACTGACCCTCTAACAGTGCGGCACTCCCTCAGTACTGACGCTCTGACAGAGCGGCACTCCCTCAGTACTGACCCTCTCACAGTGCGGCACTCCCTCAGTACTGACCCTCTGACAGCGCAGCACTCCCTCAGTACTGACCCTCCCACAGTGCGGCACTCCCTCAGAACTGACACTCTGACAGTGCAGCACTCCCTCAGGACTGACCCTCTAACAGTGCGGCACTCCCTCAGTACTGACGCTCTGACAGAGCGGCACTCCCTCAGTACTGACCCTCTCACAGTGCGGCACTCCCTCAGTACTGACCCTCTGACAGCGCAGCACTCCCTCAGTACTGACCCTCCCACAGTGCGGCACTCCCTCAGCACTGACACTCTGACAGTGCAGCACTCCCTCAGTACTGACCCTCTGACAGCGCGGCACTCCCTCAGTACTGACCCTCCCACAGTGCGGCACTCCCTCAGCACTGACACTCTGACAGTGCAGCACTTCCTCAGTACTGACCCTCTGACAGTGCGGCACTCACTCAGTACTGACCCTCCCACAGTGCGGCACTCCCTCAGCACTGACACTCTGACAGTGCAGCACTCCCTCAGTACTGACCCCCTGACAGTGCAGCACTCCCACAGTACTGACCCTCTGACAGTGCAGCACTCCCTCAGTACTGACCCTCTGACAGTGCAGCACTCCCTCAGTACTGACCCTCTGACTGTGCAGCACTCCCTCAGTATTGACCCTCTGACAGTGCAGCACTCCCTCAGTACTGACCCTCTGACAGTGCAGCACTCGCTCAGTACTGATCATCTGACAGTGCAGCACTCCCTCAGAACTGACCCTCTGACAGCGCAGCACTCCCTCAGTATTGACCCTCTGACAGTGCAGCACTCCCTCAGTACTGACCCACTGACAGTGCAGCACTCCCTCAGTACTGATCCTCTGACAGTGCGGCACTCCCTCAGTGCTGACCCTCCCACAGTGCGGCACTCCCTCAGTACTGACCCTCTGACAGTGCAGCACTCCCTCAGTACTGACCCTCTGACAGTGCAACACTCCCTCAGTACTGACACTCTGACAGTGCAGCACTCCCACAGTACTGACCCTCTGACAGTGCAGCACTCCTTCAGTACTGAACCACTGACAGTGCAGCACTCCCTCAGTACTGACCCTCTCACAGCGCGACACTCCCTCAGTACTGCCCCTCTGACAGTGCGGCACTCCCTCAGTACTGATCTTCTGACAGTGCGGCACTCCCTCAGTACTGACCCTCTGACAGTGCGGCACTCCCTCTGTACTGACCCTCTGACAGTGCAGCACTCCCTCAGTACTGACCCACTGACAGTGCAGCACTCCCTCAGTACTGACACTCTGACAGTGCAGCACTCCCACAGTACTGACCCTCTGACAGTGCAGTACTCCATCGGCACTGACCTTCTGACAGTGCAGCACTCCCTCAGTACTAACCCTCTGACAGTACAGAACTCCCTCAGTACTGACCCTGAATGGTGCAGCACTCCCTCAGTACTAACCCTCTGACAGTGCAGCACACCCTCAGTACTGACCCTCTGACAGTGCAGCACTCCCTCAGTACGGATCATCTGACAGTGCAGCACTCCCTCAGTACTGACCCTCTGACAGTGCAGCACTCCCTCAGTACTAACCCTCTGACAGTGCAGCACTCCCTCAGTACTGACCCTCTAACAGTGCGGCACTCCCTCAGTACTGACGCTCTGACAGAGCGGCACTCCCTCAGTACTGACCCTCTCACAGTGCGGCACTCCCTCAGTACTGACCCTCTGACAGCGCAGCACTCCCTCAGTACTGACCCTCCCACAGTGCGGCACTCCCTCAGAACTGACACTCTGACAGTGCAGCACTCCCTCAGGACTGACCCTCTAACAGTGCGGCACTCCCTCAGTACTGACGCTCTGACAGAGCGGCACTCCCTCAGTACTGACCCTCTCACAGTGCGGCACTCCCTCAGTACTGACCCTCTGACAGCGCAGCACTCCCTCAGTACTGACCCTCCCACAGTGCGGCACTCCCTCAGCACTGACACTCTGACAGTGCAGCACTCCCACAGTACTGACCCTCTGACAGTGCAGCACTCCCTCAGTACTGACCCTCTGACAGTGCGGCACTCCCTCAGCACTGACCCTCTGACAGTGCAGCACTCCCTCAGTACTGACCCTCTGACTGTGCAGCACTCCCTCAGTATTGACCCTCTGACAGTGCAGCACTCCCTCAGTACTGACCCTCTGACAGTGCAGCACTCGCTCAGTACTGATCATCTGACAGTGCAGTAGTCCCTCAGTACTGACCCTCTGACAGTGCAGCACTCCCTCAGTACTGACCCTCCCACAGTGCGGCACTCCCTCAGCACTGACACTCTGACAGTGCAGCACTCCCTCAGTACTGACCCTCTGACAGTGCAGCACTCCCTCAGTACTGACCCTCTGACAGAGCGGCACTCCCTCAGTACTGACCCTCTCACAGTGCGGCACTCCCTCAGTACTGACCCTCTGACAGCGCAGCACTCCCTCAGTACTGACACTCCCACAGTGCGGCACTCCCTCAGCACTGACACTCTGACAGTGCAGCACTCCCTCAGTACTGACCCTCTAACAGTGCGGCACTCCCTCAGTACTGACGCTCTGACAGAGCGGCACTCCCTCAGTACTGACCCTCTCACAGTGCGGCACTCCCTCAGTACTGACCCTCTGACAGCGCAGCACTCCCTCAGTACTGACCCTCCCACAGTGCGGCACTCCCTCAGCACTGACACTCTGACAGTGCAGCACTCCCTCAGTACTGACCCTCTGACAGCGCGGCACTCCCTCAGTACTGACCCTCCCACAGTGCGGCACTCCCTCAGCACTGACACTCTGACAGTGCAGCACTTCCTCAGTACTGACCCTCTGACAGTGCGGCACTCACTCAGTACTGACCCTCCCACAGTGCGGCACTCCCTCAGCACTGACACTCTGACAGTGCAGCACTCCCTCAGTACTGACCCCCTGACAGTGCAGCACTCCCACAGTACTGACCCTCTGACAGTGCAGCACTCCCTCAGTACTGACCCTCTGACAGTGCAGCACTCCCTCAGTACTGACCCTCTGACTGTGCAGCACTCCCTCAGTATTGACCCTCTGACAGTGCAGCACTCCCTCAGTACTGACCCTCTGACAGTGCAGCACTCGCTCAGTACTGATCATCTGACAGTGCAGCACTCCCTCAGAACTGACCCTCTGACAGCGCAGCACTCCCTCAGTATTGACCCTCTGACAGTGCAGCACTCCCTCAGTACTGATCCTCTGACAGTGCGGCACTCCCTCAGTGCTGACCCTCCCACAGTGCGGCACTCCCTCAGTACTGACCCTCTGACAGTGCAGCACTCCCTCAGTACTGACCCTCTGACAGTGCAACACTCCCTCAGTACTGACACTCTGACAGTGCAGCACTCCCACAGTACTGACCCTCTGACAGTGCAGCACTCCTTCAGTACTGAACCACTGACAGTGCAGCACTCCCTCAGTACTGACCCTCTCACAGCGCGACACTCCCTCAGTACTGAACCTCTGACAGTGCAGCACTCCCTCAGTACTGATCTTCTGACAGTGCGGCACTCCCTCAGTACTGACCCTCTGACAGTGCGGCACTCCCTCTGTACTGACCCTCTGACAGTGCAGCACTCCCTCAGTACTGACCCACTGACAGTGCAGCACTCCCTCAGTACTGACACTCTGACAGTGCAGCACTCCCACAGTACTGACCCTCTGACAGTGCAGTACTCCATCGGCACTGACCTTCTGACAGTGCAGCACTCCCTCAGTACTAACCCTCTGACAGTACAGAACTCCCTCAGTACTGACCCTGAATGGTGCAGCACTCCCTCAGTACTAACCCTCTGACAGTGCAGCACACCCTCAGTACTGACCCTCTGACAGTGCAGCACTCCCTCAGTACGGATCATCTGACAGTGCAGCACTCCCTCAGTACTGACCCTCTGACAGTGCAGCACTCCCTCAGTACTAACCCTCTGACAGTACAGAACTCCCTCAGTACTGATCCTCTGACAGTGCAGCACTCCCTCAGTACTGACCCTCTGAGAGTGCGGCACTCCCTCAGTACTGACCCTCTGGCAGTGCAGCACTCCCTCAGTACTGACCCTCTGACAGTGCAGCACTCCCTCAGTACTGACCCACTGACAGTGCAGCACTCCCGCAGTACTGACCCTCTGACTGTGCGGCGCTCCATCAGAACTGACCCCCTGACAGTGCAGCACTCCCTCGGTACTGACCCTCTGACAGTGCGGCTCTCCCTAAGCACTGACCAGCTGACAGTGCGGCGCTCCCTCAGTACTGACCCTCTGACAGTGCAGCGCTCCCTCAGTACTGACCCTCTGACAGTGCAGCACTCCCTCAGCACTGACCCTCTGACAGTGCAGCACTGCCTCAGTACTGACCCTCTGACTGTGCAGCACTCCCTCAGTACTGACCCTCTGACAGTGCAGCACTCCCTCAGTACTGACACTCTGACAGTGCAGCACTCTCTCAGTACTGAGCCTCTGACAGTGCAGCTCTCCCTCAGTACTGACCCACTGACAGAGCAGCACTCCCTCAGTACTGACCCTCTGACAGTGCAGCACTCCCTCAGTACTGACCGTCTCACTGTGCAGCACTCCCTCAGTACTGACCCTCTGACAGTGCGGCTCTCCCTCAGTACTGACCCTCTGACAGTGTGGCACTCCCTCTGTACTGACCCTCTGACAGTGCAGCACCCCCTCAGTACTGACCCTCAGAGAGTGCAGCAATACCTCAGTACTGACCCTCTGACAGTGCAGCAATCCCTCAGTACTGACCCTCTGACAGTGCAGCACTCCCTCAGTACTGACCCTCTGACAGTGCAGAACTCCCTCTGTACTGATCCTCTGACAGTGCGGCACTCCCTCAGTACTGACCCTCTGACAGTGCGGCACTCCCTCAGTACTGACCCTCTGACTGTGCAGCACTCCCTCAGTACTGACACTCTGGCAGTGCAGCACTCCCTCAGTACTGACCCTCTGAGAGTGCAGCACTCCCTCAGTACTGACCCTCTGACAGTGCGGCACTCCCTCAGTACTGACCCTCTGACAGTACGGCACTCCCTCAGTACTGACCCTCTGACAGTGCGGCACTCCCTCAGTACTGACCCTCTGACAGTGCGGCACTCCCTCTGTACTGACACTCTGGCAGTGCAGCGCTCCCTCAGTACTGACCCTCTGACAGTGCAGCATTCCCTCAGTACTGACCCTCTGACAGTGCGGCGCTCCCTCAGTACTGACCCTCTGACAGTGCAGCGCTCCCTCAGTACTGACCCTCTGACAGTGCAGCACTCCCTCAGTACTGACCCTCTGACAGTGCGGCGCTCCCTCAGTACTGACCCTCTGACAGTGCAGCACTCTCTCAGTACTGACCCTCTGACAGTGCAGCACTCCCTAAGTACTGACCTTCTGACTGTGCTGCACTCCCTCAGTACTGACACTCTGGCAGTGCAGCACTCCCTCAGTACTGACCCTCTGACAGTGAAGCACTCTCTCAGTACTGACCTTCTGACAGTGCAGCACTCGCTCAGTACTGACCCTCTGACAGTGCGGCACTCCCTCAGTACTGACCCTCTGACTGTGCTGCACTCCCTCAGTACTGACCCTCTGACAGTGCGGCACTGCCTCAGTACTGTCCCTCTGACAGTGCAGCACTCTCTCAGTACTGACCTTCTGACAGTGCAGCACACCCTCAGTACTGACCCTCTGACAGTGCAGCACTCCCTCAGTACTGACCCTCTGACAGTGCGGCGCTCCCTCAGTACTGACCCTCTGACAGTGCAGCACTCTCTCAGTACTGACCCTCTGACAGTGCAGCACTCCCTAAGTACTGACCTTCTGACTGTGCTGCACTCCCTCAGTACTGACACTCTGGCAGTGCAGCACTCCCTCAGTACTGACCCTCTGACAGTGAAGCACTCTCTCAGTACTGACCTTCTGACAGTGCAGCACTCGCTCAGTACTGACCCTCTGACAGTGCGGCACTCCCTCAGTACTGACCCTCTGACTGTGCTGCACTCCCTCAGTACTGACCCTCTGACAGTGCGGCACTGCCTCAGTACTGTCCCTCTGACAGTGCAGCACTCTCTCAGTACTGACCTTCTGACAGTGCAGCACACCCTCAGTACTGACCCTCTGACAGTGCAGCACTCCCTCAGTACTGACCCTCTGACAGTGCAGCACACCCTCAGTACTGACCCTCTGACAGTGCAGCACTCCCTCAGTACTGACCCTCTGACAGTGCAGCACACCCTCAGTACTGACCCTCTGACAGTGCAGCACACCCTCAGTACTGACCCTCTGACAGTGCAGCACTCCCTCAGTACTGACCCTCTGACAGTGCAGCACTTCCTCACTACTGACCCTCTGACAGTGCAGCACTCCCTCAGTACTGACCCTCTGACAGTGCGGCGCTCCCTCAGTACTGACCCTCTGACAGTGCAGCGCTCCCTCAGTACTGACCCCCTGACAGTGCAGCGCTCCCTCGGTACTGACCCTCTGACAGTGCGGCTCTCCTTAAGCACTGACCCTCTGACAGTGCAGCACTCCCTCAGTACTGACCCTCTGACAGTGCGGCGCTCCCTCAGTACTGACCCTCTGACAGTGCAGCGCTCCCTCAGTACTGACCCCCTGACAGTGCAGCGCTCCCTCGGTACTGACCCTCTGACAGTGCAGCACTCCGTCAGTCCTGACCCTCTGACAGTGCGGCGCTCCCTCAGTACTGACCCTCTGACAGTGCAGCACTCCCTCAGCACTGACCCTCTGACAGTGCAGCACTCCCTCGGTACTGACCCTCTGACGGTGCACCACTCCCTCAGTACTGACCCTCTGACTGTGCAGCACTCCCTCAGTACTGACACTCTGACAGTTCAGCACTCCCTCAGTACTGACACTCTGACAGTGCAGCACTCTCTCAGTACTGACCCACTGACAGTGCAGCTCTCCCTCAGTACTGACCCTCTGACAGTGCCGCACTCTCTCAATACTGACCCTCTGACAGTGCGGCACTCCCTCAGTACTGACCCTCTGACAGTGCAGCAATCCCTCAGTACTGACTCTCTGACAGTGCAGCACTCACTCAGTACTGACCCTCTGACAGTGTGGCACTCCCTCAGTACTGACCCTCTGACAGTGCGGCACTCCCTCAATACTGACCCTCTGACAGTGCAGCGGTCCCTCAGTACTGACCCTCTGACAGTGCGGCACTCCCTCAGTACTGACCCTCTGACAGTGCAGCTCTCCCTCAGTTCTGACCCTCTGACAGTGCGGCACTCCCTCAATACTGACCCTCTGACAGTGCAGCGGTCCCTCAGTACTGACCCTCTGACAGTGCGGCACTCCCTCAGTACGGACCCTCTGACAGTGCAGCACTCCCTCAGTACTGACCCTCTGACAGTGCAGCTCTCCCTCAGTACTGACCCTCTGACAGTGCACCACACCCTCAGTACTGACCCTCTGACAGTGCGGCACTCCCTCAATACTGACCCTCTGACAGTGCAGCGGTCCCTCAGTACTGACCCTCTGACAGTGCGGCACTCCCTCAGTACTGACCCTCTGACAGTGCAGCACTCCCTCAGTACTGACCCTCTGACAGTGCGGCACTCCCTCAGTACTGACTCTCTGACAGTGCAGCACTCACTCAGTACTGACCCTCTGACAGTGCGGCACTCCCTCAGTACTGACCCTCTGACAGTGCAGCGGTCCCTCAGTACTGACCCTCTGACAGTGCGGCACTCCCTCAGTACTGACCCTCTGACAGTGCAGCACTCCCTCAGTACTGACCCTCTGACAGTGCAGCACACCCTCAGTACTGACCCTCTGACAGTGCGGCACTCCCTCAATACTGACCCTCTGACAGTGCAGCGGTCCCTCAGTACTGACCCTCTGACAGTGCGGCACTCCCTCAGTACTGACCCTCTGACAGTGCGGCACTCCCTCAGTACTGACCCTCTGACAGTGCAGCACTCCCTCAGTACTGACCCTCTGACAGTGCAGCACTCCCTCAGTACTGACCCTCTGACAGTGCGGCACTCCCTCAGTACTGACCCTCTGACAGTGCAGCACTCCCTCAGTACTAACCCTCTGACAGTGCAGCACTCGCTCAGTACTGACCCTCTGACAGTGCAGCACTCCCTCGGTACTGACGCACAAACGCCTCGGTGTCCCGTGACACCCGACATTACCTGCATGTTTGTGATGTAGAAGGTGCCGCCTCCGACTGCGAGAAAGCAGGCTGCTGGGAAGATGAGGACCGAGGTAGCTGCAGATAGGGCGAGAGAGAGAGAGGAGAGAGAGGGAGAGAGAGGAGAGAGAGGGAGAGAGAGGAGAGAGAGGGAGAGAGAGGAGAGAGAGAGAGAGAGAGAGAGAGAGAGAGTGGGGAATAAAGCAATATTACCCTCAGTGTGTGGCAGCATATCACATCCTAACAGCTCACATCAGAAAGAACACGGAACTATTTTGAACTGTCAACGCCTCTCTAAAATGGGAACAGGGGAGCAACATTCGACACGGTATTCTCTGAGACAACACAGCAAAATCATGAATTCAGTTGCGGAGTTGATAAATTTCGGAATCGAGGAAAAAGAGTGGGGAACAATATAAATTCATTTAGTTAATTTCCCTGCTGTACCCTGGATTATTAGTCCAGTAACATGACCCCTACACTGCTGTATCCTGGATTATTAGTCCAGTAACATAACCCCTACACTGCTGTATCCTGGATTATTGCCCAGTAACATAACCCCTACACTGCTGTACCCTGGATTATTAGTCCAGTAACATAACCCCTACACTGCTGTATCCTGGATTATTGCCCAGTAACATAACCCCTACACTGCTGTACCCTGGATTATTAGTCCAGTAACATAATCCCTACACTGATGTACCTGGATTATTAGTCCAGTAACATATCCCCTCCACTGCTGTACCCTGGATTATTAGTCCAGTAACATAACCCCTACACTGCTGTACCTGGATTATTAGTCCAGTAACATATCCCCTCCACTGCTGTACCCTGGATTATTAGTCCAGTAATATGACCCCTACACTGCTGCACCCTGGATTATTAGTCCAGTAACATAACCCCTACACTGCTGTATCCTGGATTATTAGTCCAGTAACATAATCCCTACACTGCTGTACCCTGGATTATTAGTCCAGTAACATAATCCCTACACTGCTGTACCCTGGATTATTAGTCCAGTAACATATCCCCTACACTGCTGTACCCTGGATTATTAGTCCAGTAACATAACCCCAACACTGCTGTACCCTGGATTATTAGTCCAGTAACATAACCCCTACACTGCTGTACCCTGGGTTATTAGTCCAGTAACATAACCCCGACTCTGCTGTATCCTTGATTATTAGTCCAGTAACATAACCCCTACACTGCTGTACCCTGGATTATTAGTCCAAGAACATATCCCCTACACTGCTGTATCCTGGATTATTAGTCCAATAACATATCCCCTACACTGCTGTATCCTGGATTATTAGTCCAGTAACATAACCCCTACACTGCTGTACCCTGGATTATTAGTCCAATAACATATCCCCTACACTGCTGTATCCTGGATTATTAGTCCAGTAACATAACCCCTACTCTGCTGTATCCTTGATTATTAGTCCAGTAACATATCCCTACACTGCTGTACCCTGGATTATTAGTCCAGTAACATAACCCCTACACTGCTGTATCCTGGATTATTAGTCCAATAACATATCCCCTACACTGCTGTATCCTGGATTATTAGTCCAATAACATATCCCCTACACTGCTGTACCCTGGATTATTAGTCCAGTAACATATCCACTACACTGCTGTATCCTGGATTATTAGTCCAGTAACATAACCCCTACACTGCTGTATCCTGGATTATTAGTCCAGTAACATAACCCCGACTCTGCTGTATCCTTGATTATTAGTCCAATAACATATCCCCTACACTGCTGTATCCTGGATTATTAGTCCAATAACATATCCCCTACACTGCTGTATCCTGGATTATTAGTCCAGTAACATAACTCCTACTCTGCTGTATCCTTGATTATTAGTCCAGTAACATATCCCTACACTGCTGTACCCTGGATTATTAGTCCAGTAACATAACCCCTACACTGCTGTATCCTGGATTATTAGTCCAATAACATATCCCCTACACTGCTGTACCCTGGATTATTAGTCCAGTAACATATCCACTACACTGCTGTATCCTGGATTATTAGCCCAGTAACATATCCACTACACTGCTGTATCCTGGATTATTAGTCCAGTAACATAACCCTACACTGCTGTATCCTGGATTATTAGTCCAGTCACATATCCCCTACACTGCTGTACCCTGGATAATTAGCCCAGTAACATATCCCCTACACTGCTGTATCCTGGATAATTAGCCCAGTAACATAATCCCTACACTGCTGTATCCTGGATTATTAGTCCAGTAACATAACCCCTACACTGCTGTACCCTGGATTATTAGTCCAGTAACATAACCCCTACACTGCTGTACCCTGGATTATTCGTCCAGTAACATAACCCCTACACTGCTGTATCCTGGATTATTAGTCCAGTCACATATCCCCTACACTGCTCTACCCTGGATAATTAGCGCAGTAACATATCCCCTACACTGCTGTACCCTGGATAATTAGCCCAGTAACATAATCCCTACACTGCTGTATCCTGGATTATTAGTCCAGTAACATAACCTCTACACTGCTGTACCATGGATTATTAGTCTAGTAACATAACCCTACACTGCTGTATCCTGGATTATTAGTCCAGTCACATATCCCCTACACTGCTGTACCCTGGATAATTAGCCCAGTAACATATCCCCTACACTGCTGTACCCTGGATAATTAGCCCAGTAACATAATCCCTACACTGCTGTATCCTGGATTATTAGTCCAGTAACATAACCCCTACACTGCTGTACCCTGGATTATTAGTCCAGTAACATAACCCCTACACTGCTGTACCCTGGATTATTCGTCCAGTAACATAACCCCTACACTGCTGTATCCTGGATTATTAGTCCAGTCACATATCCCCTACACTGCTGTACCCTGGATAATTAGCACAGTAACATATCCCCTACACTGCTGTACCCTGGATAATTAGCCCAGTAACATAATCCCTACACTGCTGTATCCTGGATTATTAGTCCAGTAACATAACCCCTACACTGCTGTACCCTGGATTATTAGTCCAGTAACATAACCCCTACACTGCTGTACCCTGGATTATTCGTCCAGTAACATAACCCCTACACTGCTGTACCCTGGATTATTCGTCCAGTAACATAACCCCTACACTGCTGTACCCTGGATTATTAGTCCAGTAACATATCCACTACACTGCTGTACCCTGGATTATTAGTCCAGTAACATATCCCCTACACTGCTGTACCCTGGATAATTAGCCCAGTAACATATCCCCTACATGCTGTACCCTGGATAATTAGCCCAGTAACATAATCCCTACACTGCTGTATCCTGGATTATTAGTCCAGTAACATAACCCCTACACTGCTGTACCCTGGATTATTAGTCCAGTAACATAACCCCTACACTGCTGTACCCTGGATTATTCGTCCAGTAACATAACCCCTACACTGCTGTACCCTGGATTATTCGTCCAGTAACATAACCCCTACACTGCTGTACCCTGGATTATTAGTCCAGTAACATAACCCCTACACTGCTGTACCCTGGATTATTCGTTCAGTAACATAACCCCTACACAGCTGTACCCTGGATTATTAGTCCAGTAACATATCCACTACACTGCTGTATCCTGGATTATTAGTCCAGTAACATAACCCCTACACAGCTGTACCCTGGATTATTAGTCCAGTAACATAACCCCTACACTGCTGTACCCTGGATAATTAGCCCAGTAACATAACCCCTACACTGCTGTACCCTGGATTATTAGTCCAGTAACATAACCCCTACACTGCTGTACCCTGGATTATTAGTCCAGTAACATAACCCCTACACTGCTGTACCCTGGATTATTAGTCCAGTAACATAACCCCTACACTGCTGTACCCTGGATTATTAGTCCAGTAACATAACCCCTACACTGCTGTATCCTGGATTATTAGCCCAGTAACATATCCACTACACTGCTGTACCCTGGATTATTAGTCTAGTAACATAACCCTACACTGCTGTATCCTGGATTATTAGTCCAGTCACATATCCCCTACACTGCTGTACCCTGGATAATTAGCCCAGTAACATATCCCCTACACTGCTGTACCCTGGATAATTAGCCCAGTAACATAATCCCTACACTGCTGTATCCTGGATTATTAGTCCAGTAACATAACCCCTACACTGCTGTACCCTGGATTATTAGTCCAGTAACAGAACCCCTTCACTGCTGTACCCTGGATTATTTGTCCAGTAACATAACCCCTACACTGCTGTATCCTGGATTATTAGTCCAGTCACATATCCCCTACACTGCTGTACCCTGGATAATTAGCCCAGTAACATATCCCCTACACTGCTGTACCCTGGATAATTAGCCCAGTAACATAATCCCTACACTGCTGTATCCTGGATTATTAGTCCAGTAACATAACCCCTACACTGCTGTACCCTGGATTATTAGTCCAGTAACATAACCCCTACACTGCTGTACCCTGGATTATTCGTCCAGTAACATAACCCCTACACTGCTGTACCCTGGATTATTATTCCAGTAACATATCCCTTACACTGCTGTACCCCGGATTATTAGTCCAGTAACATAACCCCTACACTGCTGTACCCTAGATTATTCGTCCAGTAACATAACCCCTACACTGCTGTACCCTGGATTATTAGTCCAGTAACATAACCCCTACACTGCTGTACCCTGGATTATTAGTCCAGTAACATAACCCCTACACTGCTGTACCCTGGATTATTCGTCCAGTAACATAACCCCTACACTGCTGTACCCTGGATTATTAGTCCAGAAACATATCCCCTACACTGCTGTACCCTGGATAATTAGCCCAGTAACATATCCACTACACTGCTCTACCCTGGATTATTAGTCCAATACATAACCCCTACTCTGCTGCACTCTGGATTATTAGTCCAGTAACATAATCCCTACACTGCTGTATCCTGGATTATTAGTCGAATAACATATCCCATACACTGCTGCACCCTGGATTATTAGTCCAGTAACAGAACCCCTCCACTGCTGTACCCTGGATTATTAGTCCAATAACATATCCCCTACACTGCTGTACCCTAGATTATTAGTCCAGTAACATAACCCCTACACTGCTGTACCCTGGATTATTAGTCCAGTAACATAACCCCTACGCTGCTGTACCCTGGATTATTAGTCCAGTAACATATCCCCTACACTGATGTACCCTGGATTATTAATCCAGTAACATAACCCCTACACTGTTGTACCCCAGATTATTAGTCCAGTAACATATCCCCTACACTGCTGTATCCTGGATTATTAGTCCAGTAACATAACCCCTACACTGCTTTACCCTGGATTATTAGTCCAATAACATATCCCCTACACTGCTGTATCCTGGATTATTAGTCCAGTAACATAACCCCTACACTGCTGCACCCTGGATTATTAGTCCAGTAACATAACCACAACACTGCTGCACCCTGGATTATTAGTCCAGTAACATAACCCCTACACTGCTGTATCCTGGATTATTAGTCCAGTAACATAACCCCTACACTGCTGCACCCTGGATTATTAGTCCAGTAACATAACCACAACACTGCTGTACCCTGGATTATTAGTCCAGTAACATGACCCCTACACTGCTGTATCCTGGATTATTAGTCCAGTAACATGACCCCTACACTGCAGTACCCCGGATTATTAGTCCAGTAACATATCCCCTACACTGCTGTATCCTGGATTATTAGTCCAGTAACATAACCCCTACACTGCTGTAACCTGGATTATTAGTCCAGTAACATAAACCCTACACTGCTTTACCCTCAATTATTAGTCCAATAACATATCCCCTACACTGCTGTACCCTGGATTATTAGTTCAGTAACATATCCCCTACACTGCTGTATCCTGGATTATTAGTCCAGTAACATGACCCCTACACTGCTGTATCCTGGATTATTAGTCCAGTAACACAACCCCTACACTGCTGTACCCTGGATTATTAGTCCAGTAACATAACCCCTACACTGCTGTACCCTGGATTATTAGTCCACTAACATATCCCCAACACTGCTGTACCCTGGATTATTAGTCCAGTAACATTCCCCTGCACTTCTGTACCCTGGATTATTAGTCCAGTAACATGACCCCTACACTGCTGTATCCTGGATTATTTGTCCAGTAACATAACCCCTACAATGCTGTACCCTGGATTATTAGTCCAGTAACATAACCCCTACACTGCTGTACCCTGGATTATTAGTCCAATAACATATCCCCTACACTGCTGTATCCTGGATTATTAGTCCAGTAACATTTCCCCTACACTGCAGTTCCCTGGATTATTAGTCCAGTAACACAACCCCTACACTGCTGTACCCCGGATTATTAGTCCAATAATATATCCCCTACACTGCTGTATCCTGGATTATTAGTCCAGTAACATATCCCCTACACTGCAGTACCCTGGATTATAATCCAGTAACATAACCCCTACACTGCTGTATCCTGGATTATTAGTCCAGTAACACAACCCCTACACTGCAGTACCCTGGATTATAATCCAGTAACATAATCCCTACACTGCTGTACCCTGGATTATTAGTCCAGTAACATGACCCCTACACTGCTGTACCCTGGATTATTAGTCCAGTAACATAACCCCTACACCGCTGTATCCTGGATTATTAGTCCAATAACATATCCCCTACACTGCTGTATCCTGGATTATTAGTCCAATAACATATGCCCTACACTGCTGTATCCTGGATTATTAGTCCAGTAACATAACCCCGACACTGCTGTACCCTGGATTATTAGTCCAATAACATAACCCCTACACTGCTGTATCCTGGATTATTAGTCCAGTAACATAACCCCTACACTGCTGTATCCTGGATTATTAGTCCAGTAACATAACCCCTACACTGCTGTACCCTGGATTATTAGTCCAGTAACATATCCCCTACACTGCTGTACCCTGGATTATTAGTCCAGTAACATATCCCCTACACTGCTGTATCCTGGATTATTAGTCCAGTAACATACCCATACACTGCTGTATCCTGGATTATTAGTCCAATAACATATCCGCTACACTGCTGTATCCTGGATTATCAGTCCAATAACATATCCCCTACACTGCTGTATCCTGGATTATTAGTCCAGTAACATAACCCCTATACTGCTGCACCCTGGATTATCAGTCCAGTAACATAACCCCTACACTGCTGTATCCTGGATTATTAGTCCAGTAACACAACCCCTACACTGCTGTACCCTGGATTATTAGTCCAGTAACATAACCCCTACACTGCTGTACCCTGGATTATTAGTCCAGTAACATATCCCCTACACTGCTGTACCCTGGATTTTTTGTCAAGTAACATAACCCCTACACTGCTGTACCCCGGATTATTAGTCCAGTAACATATCCCCTACACTGCTGTATCCTGGATTATTAGTCCAGTAACATGACCCCTACACTGCTGTATCCTGGATTATTCGTCCAGTAACATAACCCCTACAATGCTGTACCCTGGATTATTAGTCCAGTAACATAACCTCTACACTGCTGTACCCTGGATTATTAGTCCAATAACATATCCCCTGCACTGCTGTATCCTTGATTATTAGTCCAGTAACATATCCCCCATACTGCTGTACCCTGGATTATTAGTCTAATAACATATCCCCTACACTGCTGTATCCTGGATTATTAGTCCAGTAACATAACCCCTACACTGCTGTACCTTGGATTATTAGTCCAGTAACATATCCCCTACACAGCTGTACCCTGGATTTTTACTCCAGTAACATAACCCCTACACTGCTGTACCCCGGATTATTAGTCCAGTAACAAAACCCCTACACTGCTGTATCCTGGATTATTAGTCCAGTAACATAACCCCTACACTGCTGTACCTTGGATTATTAGTCCAGTAACATAACCCCTACACTGCTTTACCCTGGATTATTAGTCCAATAACATATCCCCTACACTGCTGTACCCTGGATTATTAGTCCAGTAACATATCCCCTACACTGCTGTATCCTGGATTATTAGTCCAGTAACATGACCCCTACACTGCTGTATCCTGGATTATTTGTCCAGTAACACAACCCCTACACTGCTGTACCCTGGATTATTAGTCCAGTAACATAACCCCTACACTGCTGTACCCTGGATTATTAGTCCAGTAACATAACCCCTACACTGCTGTACCCTGGATTATTAGTCCAGTAACATAACCCCTACACTGCTGTACCCTGGATTATTAGTCCAGTAACATATCCCCTACACTGCTGTACCCTGGATTATTAGTCCAGTAACATAACCCCTACACTGCTGTACCCCGGATTATTAGTACAGTAACATAACCCCTACACTGCTGTATCCTGGATTATTAGTGCAGTAACATAACCCCTACACTGCTGTACCCCGGATTATTAGTCCAGTAATATAACCTCTACACTGCTGTACCCTGGATTATTAGTCCAGTAACATAACCCCTACAGTGCTGTACCCTGCATTATTAGTCAAGTAACATATCCCCTACACTGCTGTACCCTGGATTATTAGTCCAGTAACATAACTCCTACATTTCTGTATCCTGGATTATTAGTCCACTAACATATCCCCTACACTGCAGTGCCCTGGATTATTAGTCCAATAACATATCCCCTACACTGCTGTATCCAGGATTATTAGTACAGTAACATAACCCCTACACTGCTGTACCCGGGAATATTAGTCCAGTAACATAACCCCTACACTGCTGTACCCTGGATTATTAGTCCAGTAACATAACCCCTACAGTGCTGTACCCTGGATTATTAGTCCAGTAACATATCCCCTACACTGCTGTATCCTGGATTATTAGTCCAGTAACATATCCCCAACACTGCTGTACCCTGGATTATTAGTCCAGTAACATGACCGCTATACTACTGTATCCTGGATTATTAGTCCAGTAACATATCCCCTACACTGCTGTACCCTGGATTATTAGTCCAGTAACATAACCCCTACACTGATGTACCCTGGATTATTAGTCCAGTAACAGATCCCCTACACTGCTGTACCCTGGATTATTAGTCCAGTAACATAACCCCTACACTGCTGTACCCTGGATTATTAGTCCAGTAACATAACCCCTACACTGCTGTATCCTGGATTATTAGTCCAGTAACATAACCCCTACACTGCTGTATCCTGGATTATTAGTCCAGTAACATAACCCCTACACTGCTGTATCCTGGATTATTAGTCCAGTAACATAACCCCTACAGTGCTGTACCCAGGATTATTAGTCCAGTAACATATCCCCTACACTGCTGTACCCTGGATTATTAGTCCAGTAACATAACCCCTACAGTGCTGTACCCTGGATTATTAGTCCAGTGACATAACCCCTACACTGCTGTACCCTGGATTATTAGTCCAGTAACATAACCCCTACACTGCTGTATCCTGGATTATTAGTCCAGTAACATATCCCCTACACTGCTGTACCCTGGATTATTAGTCCAGTAACATAACCCCTACACTGCTGTATCCTGGTTTATTAGTCCAATAACATATCCCCTACACTGCTTTACCCTGGATTATTAGTCCAGTAACATATCGCCTACACTGCTGTACCCCGGATTATTAGTCCAGTAACATAACCCCTACACTGCTGTATCCTGGATTATTAGTCCAGTAACATAACCCCTATACTGCTGTATCCAGGATTATTAGTCCAGTAACATAATCCCTACACTGCTGTACCCTGGATTATTAGTCCAGTAACATAACCCCTACACTGCTGAATCCGGGATTATTAGTCCAGTAACATATCCCCTACACTGCAGTACTCTGGATTATAATCCAGTAACATAACCCCTACACTGCTGTATCCTGGGTTATTAGTCCAGTAGCACAACCCCTACACAGCAGTACCCAGGGATTATAATGCAGTAACATAATCCCTACACTGCTGTACCCTTTATTATTAGTCCAGTAACATGACCCCTACACTGCTGTACCCTGGATTATTAGTCCAGTAACATAACCCCTACACTGCTGTATCCTGGATTATTACTCCAATAACATATCCCCTACACTGCTGTACCCTGGATTATTAGTCCAGTAACATAACCCGTACACTGCTGTGCCTTGGATTATTAGTCCAGTAACATAACCCCTACACTGCTGTACCCCGGATTATTAGTCCAGTAACATAACCTCTACACTGCTGTACCCTGGATTATTAGTCCAATAACATATCCCCTACACTTCTGTATCCTGGATTATTAGTCCAGTAACATAACCCCGACACTGCTGTACCCTGGATTATTAGTCCAATAACATAACCCCTACACTGCTGTACCCTGGATTATTAGTCCAGTAACATATCCCCTACACTGCTGTATCCTGGATTATTAGTCCAGTAACATAACCCCAACACTGCTGTATCCTGGATTATTAGTCCAATAACATATCCGCTACACTGCTGTACCTGGATTATTAGTCCAGTAACATAACCCCTACACTGCTGTATCCTGGATTATTAGTCCAATAACATATCCCCTACACTGCTGTATCCTGGATTATTAGTCCAGTAACATAACCCCTATACTGCTGCACCCTGGATTATTAGTCCAGTAACATAACCCCTACACTGCTGTGCCCTGGATTATTAGTCCAGTAACATATCCCCTACACTGCTGTATCCTGGATTATTAGTCCAGTAACACAACCCCTACACTGCTGTACCCTGGATTATTAGTCCAGTAACATAACCCCTACACTGCTGTACCCTGGATTATTAGTCCAGTAACATATCCCTTACACTGCTGCACCCTGGATTATTAGTCCAGTAACATAACCCCTACACTGCTGTACCCCGGATTGTTAGCCCAGTAACATATCCCCTACACTGCTGTATCCTGGATTATTAGTCCAGTAACATGACCCCTACACTGCTGTACCCTGGATTATTAGTCCAGTAACATAACCCCTACACTGCTTTACCCTGGATTATTAGTCCAATAACATATCCCCTAAACTGCTGTACCCTGGATTATTAGTCCAGTAACATATCCCCTACACTGCTGTATCCTGGATTATTAGTCCAGTAACATGACCACTACACTGCTGTATCCTGGATTATTAGTCCAGTAACACAACCCCTACACTGCTGTACGCTGGATTATTAGTCCAGTAACATAACCCCTACACTGCTGTACCCTGGAATATTAGTCCAGTAACATAACCCCTACACTGCTGTACCCTGGATTATTAGTCCAGTAACATATCCCCTACACTGCTGTACCCTGGATTATTAGTCCAGTAACATAACCCCTACACTGCTGTACCCCAGATTATTAGTCCAGTAACATAACACCTACACTGCTGTATCCTGGATTATTAGTCCAGTAACATAACCCCTACACTGCTGTACCCTGGATTATTAGTCCAGTAACATAACCTCTACACTGCTGTACCCTGGATTATTAGTCCAGTAACATAACCCCTACTGTGCTGTACACTGGATTATTAGTCCAGTAACATATCCCCTACACTGCTGTACCCTGGATTATTAGTCCAGTAACATAACTCCTACATTGCTGTATCCTGGATTATTAGTCCAATAACATATCCCGTACACTGCAGTGCCCTGGATTATTAGTCGAGTAACATATGCCCTACACTGCTGTATCCAGGATTATTAGTCCAGTAACATAACCCCGACACTGCTGTACCCGGGATTATTAGTCCAGTAACATAACCCCTACACTGCTGTACCCTGGATTATTAGTCGAGTAACATATCCCCTAAACTGCTGTACCCTGGATTATTAGTCCAGTAACATAACCCCTAAATGCTGTACCCTGGATTATTAGTCCAGTCACATATCCCCAACACTGCTGTACCCTGGAATATTAGTCCAGTAACATAACCCCTACACTGCTGTATCCTGGATTATTAGTCCAGTAACATAACCCCTACACTGCTGTACCCTGGATTATTAGTCCAGTAACAGATCCCCTACACTACTGTACCCTGGATTATTAGTCCAGTAACATAACCCCTACAGTGCTGTACCCTGGATTATTAGTCCAGTAACATATCCCCTACACTGCTGTACCCTGGATTATTAGTCCAGTAACATAACCCCTACACTGCTGTACCCCGGATTATTAGTCCAGTAACATAACACCTACACTGCTGTATCCTGGATTATTAGTCCAGTAACATAACCCCTACACTGCTGTACCCCGGATTATTAGTCCAGTAACATAACCTCTACACTGCTGTACCCTGGATTATTAGTCCAGTAACATAACCCCTACTGTGCTGTACACTGGATTATTAGTCCAGTAACATATCCCCTACACTGCTGTACCCTGGATTATTAGTCCAGTAACATAACTCCTACATTGCTGTATCCTGGATTATTAGTCCAATAACATATCCCGTACACTGCAGTGCCCTGGATTATTAGTCGAGTAACATATGCCCTACACTGCTGTATCCAGGATTATTAGTCCAGTAACATAACCCCGACACTGCTGTACCCGGGATTATTAGTCCAGTAACATAACCCCTACACTGCTGTACCCTGGATTATTAGTCGAGTAACATATCCCCTACACTGCTGTACCCTGGATTATTAGTCCAGTAACATAACCCCTAAATGCTGTACCCTGGATTATTAGTCCAGTCACATATCCCCAACACTGCTGTACCCTGGAATATTAGTCCAGTAACATAACCCCTACACTGCTGTATCCTGGATTATTAGTCCAGTAACATAACACCTACACTGCTGTACCCTGGATTATTAGTCCAGTAACAGATCCCCTACACTACTGTACCCTGGATTATTAGTCCAGTAACATAACCCCTACAGTGCTGTACCCTGGATTATTAGTCCAGTAACATAACCTCTACACTGCTGTACCCTGGATTATTAGTCCAGTAACATATCCCTTACACTGCTGTACCCTGGATTATTAGTCCAGTAACATAACTCCTACATTGCTGTATCCTGGATTATTAGTCCAATAACATATCCCCTACACTGCAGTGCCCTGGATTATTAGTCCAGTAACATATCCCCTACATGCTGTATCCAGGATTATTAGTCCAGTAACATAACCCCTACACTGCTGTACCCGGGATTATTAGTCCAGTAACATAACCCCTACACTGCTCTACCCTGGACTATTAGTCCAGTAACATATCCCCTACACTGCTGTATCCTGGATTATTAGTCCAGTAACATATCCCCAACACTGCTGTACCCTGGATTATTAGTCCAGTAACATATCCCCTACACTGCTGTACCCTGGATTATTAGTCCAGTAACATGACCCCTATACTGCTGTATCCTGGATTATTAGTCCAGTAACATATCCCCTACACTGCTGTACCCTGGATTATTAGTCCAGTAACATAACCCCTACACTGCTGTTCCCTGGATTATTAGTCCAGTAACAGATCCCATACACTGCTGTACCCTGGATTATTAGTCCAGTAACATAACCGCTACACTGCTGTATCCTGGATTATTAGTCCAGTAACATAACCCCTACACTGCTGTATCCTGGATTATTAGTCCAGTAACATAACCCCTACACTGCTGTACCCCGGAGTAATAGTCCAGTAACATAACCCCTACACTGCTGTACCCTGGATTATTAGTCCAGTAACATAACCCCTACAGTGCTGTACCCTGGATTATTAGTCCAGTAACATATCCCCTACACTGCTGTACCCTGGATTATTAGTCCAGTAACATAACTCCTACACTGCTGTATCCTGGATTATTAGTCCAATAACATATCCCCTACACTGCTGTATCCTGGATTATTCGTCCAGTAACATATCCCCTACACTGCTGTACCCTGGATTATTAGTCCAGTAACATAACCCCTAAATGCTGTACCCTGGATTATTAGTCCAGTCACATATCCCCAACACTGCTGTACCCTGGAATATTAGTCCAGTAACATAACCCCTACACTGCTGTATCCTGGATTATTAGTCCAGTAACATAACACCTACACTGCTGTACCCTGGATTATTAGTCCAGTAACAGATCCCCTACACTACTGTACCCTGGATTATTAGTCCAGTAACATAACCCCTACAGTGCTGTACCCTGGATTATTAGTCCAGTAACATAACCTCTACACTGCTGTACCCTGGATTATTAGTCCAGTAACATATCCCTTACACTGCTGTACCCTGGATTATTAGTCCAGTAACATAACTCCTCCATTGCTGTATCCTGGATTATTAGTCCAATAACATATCCCCTACACTGCAGTGCCCTGGATTATTAGTCCAGTAACATATCCCCTACATGCTGTATCCAGGATTATTAGTCCAGTAACATAACCCCTACACTGCTGTACCCGGGATTATTAGTCCAGTAACATAACCCCTACACTGCTGTACCCTGGATTATTAGTCCAGTAACATATCCCCTACACTGCTGTATCCTGGATTATTAGTCCAGTAACATATCCCCAACACTGCTGTACCCTGGATTATTAGTCCAGTAACATATCCCCTACACTGCTGTACCCTGGATTATTAGTCCAGTAACATGACCCCTATACTGCTGTATCCTGGATTATTAGTCCAGTAACATATCCCCTACACTGCTGTACCCTGGATTATTAGTCCAGTAACATAACCCCTACACTGCTGTTCCCTGGATTATTAGTCCAGTAACAGATCCCATACACTGCTGTACCCTGGATTATTAGTCCAGTAACATAACCGCTACACTGCTGTATCCTGGATTATTAGTCCAGTAACATAACCCCTACACTGCTGTATCCTGGATTATTAGTCCAGTAACATAACCCCTACACTGCTGTACCCCGGAGTATTAGTCCAGTAACATAACCCCTACACTGCTGTACCCTGGATTATTAGTCCAGTAACATAACCCCTACAGTGCTGTACCCTGGATTATTAGTCCAGTAACATATCCCCTACACTGCTGTACCCTGGATTATTAGTCCAGTAACATAACTCCTACACTGCTGTATCCTGGATTATTAGTCCAATAACATATCCCCTACACTGCTGTATCCTGGATTATTCGTCCAGTAACATATCCCCTACACTGCAGTACCCTGGATTATTAGCACAGTAACATATCCCCTGCACAGCTGTATCCAGGATTATTAGTCCAGTAACATAACCCCTACACTGCTGTATCCGGGATTATTAGTGCAGTAACAACCCCTACACTGCTGTACCCTGGATTATTAGTCCAGTAACATGACCCCTACACTGCTGTATCCTGGATTATTCGTCCAGTAACATAACCCCTACAATGCTGTACCCTGGATTATTAGTCCAGTAACATAACCCCTACACTGCTGTACCCTGGATTATTAGTCCAATAACATATCCCCTACACTGCTGTATCCTGGATTATTAATCCAGGAACATATCCCCTACACTGCAGTTCCCTGGATTATTAGTCCAGCAACACAACCCCTACACTGCTGTACCCCGGATTATTAGTCCAATAACATATCCCCTACACTGCTGTATCCTGGATTATTAGTCCAGTAACATATCCCCTACACTGCAGTACCCTGAATTATAATCCAGTAACATAACCCCTACACTGCAGTACCCTGAATTATAATCCAGTAACATAATCCCTACACTGCTGTACCCTGTATTATTAGTCCAGTAACATGACCCCTACACTGCTGTACCCTGGATTATTAGTCCAGTAACATAACCCCTACTCTGCTGTATCCTGGATTATTAGTCCAATAACATATCCCCTACACTGCTGTATCCTGGATTATTAGTCCAGTAACATAACCCCTACACTGCTGTATCCTGTATTATTAGTCCAGTAACATAACCCCTACACTGCTGTACCCTGGATTATTAGTCCAGTAACATATCCCCTACACTGCTGTACCCTGGATTATTAGTCCAGTAACATATCCCCTACACTGCTGTATCCTGGATTATTAGTCCAGTAACATAACCCCTACACTGCTGTATCCTGGATTAGTAGTCCAATAACATATCCGCTACACTGCTGTATCCTGGATTATTAGTCCAATAACATATCCCCTACACTGCTGTATCCTGGATTATTAGTCCAGTAACATAACCCCTATACTGCTGCACCCTGGATTATTAGTCCAGTAACATAACCCCTACACTGCTTTACCCTGGATTATTAGTCCAATAACATATCCCCTAAACTGCTGTACCCTGGATTATTAGTCCAGTAACATATCCCCTACACTGCTGTATCCTGGATTATTAGTCCAGTAACATGACCACTACACTGCTGTATCCTGGATTATTAGTCCAGTAACACAACCCCTACACTGCTGTACGCTGGATTATTAGTCCAGTAACATAACCCCTACACTGCTGTACCCTGGAATATTAGTCCAGTAACATAACCCCTACACTGCTGTACCCTGGATTATTAGTCCAGTAACATATCCCCTACACTGCTGTACCCTGGATTATTAGTCCAGTAACATAACCCCTACACTGCTGTACCCCGGATTATTAGTCCAGTAACATAACACCTACACTGCTGTATCCTGGATTATTAGTCCAGTAACATAACCCCTACACTGCTGTACCCTGGATTATTAGTCCAGTAACATAACCTCTACACTGCTGTACCCTGGATTATTAGTCCAGTAACATAACCCCTACTGTGCTGTACACTGGATTATTAGTCCAGTAACATATCCCCTACACTGCTGTACCCTGGATTATTAGTCCAGTAACATAACTCCTACATTGCTGTATCCTGGATTATTAGTCCAATAACATATCCCGTACACTGCAGTGCCCTGGATTATTAGTCGAGTAACATATGCCCTACACTGCTGTATCCAGGATTATTAGTCCAGTAACATAACCCCGACACTGCTGTACCCGGGGTTATTAGTCCAGTAACATAACCCCTACACTGCTGTACCCTGGATTATTAGTCGAGTAACATATCCCCTACACTGCTGTACCCTGGATTATTAGTCCAGTAACATAACCCCTAAATGCTGTACCCTGGATTATTAGTCCAGTCACATATCCCCAACACTGCTGTACCCTGGAATATTAGTCCAGTAACATAACCCCTACACTGCTGTATCCTGGATTATTAGTCCAGTAACATAACCCCTACACTGCTGTACCCTGGATTATTAGTCCAGTAACAGATCCCCTACACTACTGTACCCTGGATTATTAGTCCAGTAACATAACCCCTACAGTGCTGTACCCTGGATTATTAGTCCAGTAACATATCCCCTACACTGCTGTACCCTGGATTATTAGTCCAGTAACATAACCCCTACACTGCTGTACCCCGGATTATTAGTCCAGTAACATAACACCTACACTGCTGTATCCTGGATTATTAGTCCAGTAACATAACCCCTACACTGCTGTACCCCGGATTATTAGTCCAGTAACATAACCTCTACACTGCTGTACCCTGGATTATTAGTCCAGTAACATAACCCCTACTGTGCTGTACACTGGATTATTAGTCCAGTAACATATCCCCTACACTGCTGTACCCTGGATTATTAGTCCAGTAACATAACTCCTACATTGCTGTATCCTGGATTATTAGTCCAATAACATATCCCGTACACTGCAGTGCCATGGATTATTAGTCGAGTAACATATGCCCTACACTGCTGTATCCAGGATTATTAGTCCAGTAACATAACCCCGACACTACTGTACCCGGGATTATTAGTCCAGTAACATAACCCCTACACTGCTGTACCCTGGATTATTCGTCGAGTAACATATCCCCTACACTGCTGTACCCTGGATTATTAGTCCAGTAACATAACCCCTAAATGCTGTACCCTGGATTATTAGTCCAGTCACATATCCCCAACACTGCTGTACCCTGGAATATTAGTCCAGTAACATAACCCCTACACTGCTGTATCCTGGATTATTAGTCCAGTAACATAACACCTACACTGCTGTACCCTGGATTATTAGTCCAGTAACAGATCCCCTACACTACTGTACCCTGGATTATTAGTCCAGTAACATAACCCCTACAGTGCTGTACCCTGGATTATTAGTCCAGTAACATAACCTCTACACTGCTGTACCCTGGATTATTAGTCCAGTAACATATCCCTTACACTGCTGTACCCTGGATTATTAGTCCAGTAACATAACTCCTACATTGCTGTATCCTGGATTATTAGTCCAATAACATATCCCCTACACTGCAGTGCCCTGGATTATTAGTCCAGTAACATATCCCCTACATGCTGTATCCAGGATTATTAGTCCAGTAACATAACCCCTACACTGCTGTACCCGGGATTATTAGTCCAGTAACATAACCCCTACACTGCTGTACCCTGGATTATTAGTCCAGTAACATATCCCCTACACTGCTGTATCCTGGATTATTAGTCCAGTAACATATCCCCAACACTGCTGTACCCTGGATTATTAGTCCAGTAACATATCCCCTACACTGCTGTACCCTGGATTATTAGTCCAGTAACATGACCCCTATACTGCTGTATCCTGGATTATTAGTCCAGTAACATATCCCCTACACTGCTGTACCCTGGATTATTAGTCCAGTAACATAACCCCTACACTGCTGTTCCCTGGATTATTAGTCCAGTAACAGATCCCATACACTGCTGTACCCTGGATTATTAGTCCAGTAACATAACCGCTACACTGCTGTATCCTGGATTATTAGTCCAGTAACATAACCCCTACACTGCTGTATCCTGGATTATTAGTCCAGTAACATAACCCCTACACTGCTGTACCCCGGAGTATTAGTCCAGTAACATAACCCCTACACTGCTGTACCCTGGATTATTAGTCCAGTAACATAACCCCTACAGTGCTGTACCCTGGATTATTAGTCCAGTAACATATCCCCTACACTGCTGTACCCTGGATTATTAGTCCAGTAACATAACTCCTACACTGCTGTATCCTGGATTATTAGTCCAATAACATATCCCCTACACTGCTGTATCCTGGATTATTCGTCCAGTAACATATCCCCTACACTGCAGTACCCTGGATTATTAGCACAGTAACATATCCCCTGCACAGCTGTATCCAGGATTATTAGTCCTGTAACATAACCCCTACACTGCTGTACCCAGGATTATTAGTCCAGTAACATAACCCCTACACTGCTGTATCCGGGATTATTAGTCCAGTAACAACCCCTACACTGCTGTACCCTGGATTATTAGTCCAGTAACATGACCCCTACACTGCTGTATCCTGGATTATTCGTCCAGTAACATAACCCCTACAATGCTGTACCCTGGATTATTAGTCCAGTAACATAACCCCTACACTGCTGTACCCTGGATTATTAGTCCAATAACATATCCCCTACACTGCTGTATCCTGGATTATTAATCCAGGAACATATCCCCTACACTGCAGTTCCCTGGATTATTAGTCCAGCAACACAACCCCTACACTGCTGTACCCCGGATTATTAGTCCAATAACATATCCCCTACACTGCTGTATCCTGGATTATTAGTCCAGTAACATATCCCCTACACTGCAGTACCCTGAATTATAATCCAGTAACATAACCCCTACACTGCAGTACCCTGAATTATAATCCAGTAACATAATCCCTACACTGCTGTACCCTGTATTATTAGTCCAGTAACATGACCCCTACACTGCTGTACCCTGGATTATTAGTCCAGTAACATAACCCCTACTCTGCTGTATCCTGGATTATTAGTCCAATAACATATCCCCTACACTGCTGTATCCTGGATTATTAGTCCAGTAACATAACCCCTACACTGCTGTATCCTGTATTATTAGTCCAGTAACATAACCCCTACACTGCTGTACCCTGGATTATTAGTCCAGTAACATATCCCCTACACTGCTGTACCCTGGATTATTAGTCCAGTAACATATCCCCTACACTGCTGTATCCTGGATTATTAGTCCAGTAACATAACCCCTACACTGCTGTATCCTGGATTAGTAGTCCAATAACATATCCGCTACACTGCTGTATCCTGGATTATTAGTCCAATAACATATCCCCTACACTGCTGTATCCTGGATTATTAGTCCAGTAACATAACCCCTATACTGCTGCACCCTGGATTATTAGTCCAGTAACATAACCCCTACACTGCTGTATCCTGGATTATTAGTCCAGTAACATAGCCCCTACACTGCTGTACCCTGGATTATTAGTCCAATAACATATCCCCTACACTGCTGTATCCAGGATTATTAGTCGAGTAACATAACCCCTACACTGCTGTATTCTGGATTATTAGTCCAGTAACATAACCCCTAAATGCTGTACCCTGGATTATTAGTCCAGTCACATATCCCCAACACTGCTGTACCCTGGAATATTAGTCCAGTAACATAACCCCTACACTGCTGTATCCTGGATTATTAGTCCAGTAACATAACCCCTACACTGCTGTACCCTGGATTATTAGTCCAGTAACAGATCCCCTACACTACTGTACCCTGGATTATTAGTCCAGTAACATAACCCCTACAGTGCTGTACCCTGGATTATTAGTCCAGTAACATATCCCCTACACTGCTGTACCCTGGATTATTAGTCCAGTAACATACCTCCTACACTGCTGTATCCTGGATTATTAGTCCAATAACATATCCCCTACACTGCTGTATCGTGGATTATTAGTCCAGTAACATAACCCCTACACTGCTGTATCCTGGATTATTAGTCCAGTAACATAACCCCTACACTGCTGTACCCCGGATTATTAGTCCAGTAACATAACCTCTACACTGCTGTACCCTGGATTATTAGTCCAGTAACATATCCCCTACACTGCTGTACCCTGGATTATTAGTCCAGTAACATAACTCCTACATTGCTGTATCCTGGATTATTAGTCCAATAACATATCCCCTACACTGCAGTGCCCTGGATTATTAGTCCAGTAACATATCCCCTACATGCTGTATCCAGGATTATTAGTCCAGTAACATAATCCCTACACTGCTGTACCCGGGATTATTAGTCCAGTAACATAACCCCTACACTGCTGTACCCTGGATTATTAGTCCAGTAACATATCCCCTACACTGCTGTATCCTGGATTATTAGTCCAGTAACATATCCCCAACACTGCTGTACCCTGGATTATTAGTCCAGTAACATATCCCCTACACTGCTGTACCCTGGATTATTAGTCCAGTAACATGACCCCTATACTGCTGTATCCTGGATTATTAGTCCAGTAACATATCCCCTACACTGCTGTACCCTGGATTATTAGTCCAGTAACATAACCCCTACACTGCTGTTCCCTGGATTATTAGTCCAGTAACAGATCCCATACACTGCTGTACCCTGGATTATTAGTCCAGTAACATAACCGCTACACTGCTGTATCCTGGATTATTAGTCCAGTAACATAACCCCTACACTGCTGTATCCTGGATTATTAGTCCAGTAACATAACCCCTACACTGCTGTACCCCGGAGTATTAGTCCAGTAACATAACCCCTACACTGCTGTACCCTGGATTATTAGTCCAGTAACATAACCCCTACAGTGCTGTACCCTGGATTATTAGTCCAGTAACATATCCCCTACACTGCTGTACCCTGGATTATTAGTCCAGTAACATAACTCCTACACTGCTGTATCCTGGATTATTAGTCCAATAACATATCCCCTACACTGCTGTATCCTGGATTATTCGTCCAGTAACATATCCCCTACACTGCAGTACCCTGGATTATTAGCACAGTAACATATCCCCTGCACAGCTGTATCCAGGATTATTAGTCCAGTAACATAACCCCTACACTGCTGTATCCGGGATTATTAGTCCAGTAACAACCCCTACACTGCTGTACCCTGGATTATTAGTCCAGTAACATGACCCCTACACTGCTGTATCCTGGATTATTCGTCCAGTAACATAACCCCTACAATGCTGTACCCTGGATTATTAGTCCAGTAACATAACCCCTACACTGCTGTACCCTGGATTATTAGTCCAATAACATATCCCCTACACTGCTGTATCCTGGATTATTAATCCAGGAACATATCTCCTACACTGCAGTTCCCTGGATTATTAGTCCAGCAACACAACCCCTACACTGCTGTACCCCGGATTATTAGTCCAATAACATATCCCCTACACTGCTGTATCCTGGATTATTAGTCCAGTAACATATCCCCTACACTGCAGTACCCTGAATTATAATCCAGTAACATAACCCCTACACTGCAGTACCCTGAATTATAATCCAGTAACATAATCCCTACACTGCTGTACCCTGAATTATAATCCAGTAACATAACCCCTACACTGCTGTACACTGGATTATTAGTCCAGTAACATAACCCCTACACTGCTGTACCCTGGATTATTAGTCCAGTAACATAACCCCTACACTGCTGTACCCTGGATTATTAGTCCAGTAACATAACCCCTACACTGCTGTACCCTGAGTTATAATCCAGTAACATAACCCCTACACTGCTGTACCCTGTATTATTAGTCCAGTAACATAACCCCTACACTGCTGTACCCTGAATTATAATCCAGTAACATAACCCCTACACTGCTGTACACTGGATTATTAGTCCAGTAACATAACCCCTACACTGCTGTACCCTGGATTATTAGTCCAGTAACATAACCCCTACTCTGCTGTATCCTGGATTATTAGTCCAATAACATATCCCCTACACTGCTGTATCCTGGATTATTAGTCCAGTAACATAACCCCTACACTGCTGTACCCTGGATTATTAGTCCAGTAACATATCCCCTACACTGCTGTTCCCTGGATTATTAGTCCAGTAACATATCCCCTACACTGCTGTATCCTGGATTATTAGTCCAGTAACATAACCCCTACACTGCTGTATCCTGGATTATTAGTCCAATAACATATCCGCTACACTGCTGTATCCTGGATTATTAGTCCAATAACATATCCCCTACACTGCTGTATCCTGGATTATTAGTCCAGTAACATAACCCCTATACTGCTGCACCCTGGATTATTAGTCCAGTAACATAACCCCTACACTGCTGTATCCTGGATTATTAGTCCAGTAACATAGCCCCTACACTGCTGTACCCTGGATTATTAGTCCAATAACATATCCCCTACACTGCTGTATCCAAGATTATTAGTCCAGTAACAAATCCCCTACACTGCAGTACCCTGAATTATAATCCAGTAACATAACCCCTACACTGCAGTACCCTGAATTATAATCCAGTAACATAATCCCTACACTGCTGTACCCTGTATTATTAGTCCAGTAACATGACCCCTACACTGCTGTACCCTGGATTATTAGTCCAGTAACATAACCCCTACTCTGCTGTATCCTGGATTATTAGTCCAATAACATATCCCCTACACTGCTGTATCCTGGATTATTAGTCCAGTAACATAACCCCTACACTGCTGTATCCTGGATTATTAGTCCAGTAACATAACCCCTACACTGCTGTACCCTGGATTATTAGTCCAGTAACATATCCCCTACACTGCTGTTCCCTGGATTATTAGTCCAGTAACATATCCCCTACACTGCTGTATCCTGGATTATTAGTCCAGTAACATAACCCCTACACTGCTGTATCCTGGATTATTAGTCCAATAACATATCCGCTACACTGCTGTATCCTGGATTATTAGTCCAATAACATATCCCCTACACTGCTGTATCCTGGATTATTAGTCCAGTAACATAACCCCTATACTGCTGCACCCTGGATTATTAGTCCAGTAACATAACCCCTACACTGCTGTATCCTGGATTATTAGTCCAGTAACATAGCCCCTACACTGCTGTACCCTGGATTATTAGTCCAATAACATATCCCCTACACTGCTGTATCCAGGATTATTAGTCCAGTAACATAACCCCTACACTGCTGTATTCTGGATTATTAGTCCAGTAACATATCCCCTACACTGCTGTACCCCGGATTATTAGTCCAGTAACATAACCCCTACACTGCTGTATCCTGGATTATTAGTCCAGTAACATAACCCCTACACTGCTGCACCCTGGTTATTAGTCCAGTAACATAACCCCTACACTGCTGTACCCTGGATTATTAGTCCAATAATAAATCCCCTACACTGCTGTACCCTGGATTATTAGTCCAGTAACATAACCCCTACACTGCTGCACCCTGGATTATTAGTCCAGTAACATAACCCCTACACTGCTGTGCCCAGGATTATTAGTCCAGTAACATAACCCCTATACTGCTGTATCCTGGATTATTAGTCCAGTTACATAACCCCTACACTGCTGTATCCTGGATTATTAGTCCAGTAACATAACCCCTACACTGCTGTACCCTGGATTATTAGTCCAGTAACATAACCCCTACACTGCTGTATCCTGGATTATTAGTCCAGTAACATAACCCCTACACTGCTGTATCCTGGATTATTAGTCCAGTAACATAATCCCTACACTGCTGTACCCTGTATTATTAGTCCAGTAACATGACCCCTACACTGCTGTACCCTGGATTATTAGTCCAGTAACATAACCCCTACTCTGCCGTATCCTGGATTATTAGTCCAATAACATATCCCCTACACTCCTGTATCCTGGATTATTAGTCCAGTAACATAACCCCTACACTGCTGTATCCTGGATTATTAGTCCAGTAACATAACCCCTACACTGCTGTACCCTGGATTATTAGTCCAGTAACATATCCCCTACACTGCTGTTCCCTGGATTATTAGTCCAGTAACATATCCCCTACACTGCTGTATCCTGGATTATTAGTCCAGTAACATAACCCCTACACTGCTGTATCCTGGATTATTAGTCCAATAACATATCCGCTACACTGCTGTATCCTGGATTATTAGTCCAATAACATATCCCCTACACTGCTGTATCCTGGATTATTAGTCCAGTAACATAACCCCTATACTGCTGCACCCTGGATTATTAGTCCAGTAACATAACCCCTACACTGCTGTATCCTGGATTATTAGTCCAGTAACATAGCCCCTACACTGCTGTACCCTGGATTATTAGTCCAATAACATATCCCCTACACTGCTGTATCCAGGATTATTAGTCCAGTAACATAACCCCTACACTGCTGTATTCTGGATTATTAGTCCAGTAACATATCCCCTACACTGCTGTACCCCGGATTATTAGTCCAGTAACATAACCCCTACACTGCTGTATCCTGGATTATTAGTCCAGTAACATAACCCCTGCACTGCTGCACCCTGGTTATTAGTCCAGTAACATAACCCCTACACTGCTGTACCCTGGATTATTAGTCCAATAATAAATCCCCTACACTGCTGTACCCTGGATTATTAGTCCAGTAACATAACCCCTACACTGCTGCACCCTGGATTATTAGTCCAGTAACATAACCCCTACACTGCTGTGCCCAGGATTATTAGTCCAGTAACATAACCCCTATACTGCTGTATCCTGGATTATTAGTCCAGTTACATAACCCCTACACTGCTGTATCCTGGATTATTAGTCCAGTAACATAACCCCTACACTGCTGTACCCTGGATTATTAGTCCAGTAACATAACCCCTACACTGCTGTATCCTGGATTATTAGTCCAGTAACATAACCCCTACACTGCTGTATCCTGGATTATTAGTCCAGTAACATATCCCCTACACTGCTGTACCCTGGATTATTAGTCCAGTAACATAAACCCTACACTGCTGTATCCTGGATTATTAGTCCAGTAACATAACCCCTACACTGCTGTACCCTGGATTATTAGTCCAGTAACATAACCCTACACTGCTGTATCCTGGATTATTAGTCCAGTAACGTAACCCCTACACTGCTGTACCCTGGATTATTAGTCCAGTAACATAACCCCTACACTGCTGTATCCTGGATTATTCGTCCAGTAACATAACCCCTACACTGCTGTATCCTGGATTATTAGTCCAATAACATATCCGCTACACTGCTGTATCCTGGATTATTAGTCCAATAACATATCCCCTACACTGCTGTATCCTGGATTATTAGTCCAGTAACATAACCCCTACACTGCTGTATCCTGGATTATTAGTCCAGTAACATAACCCCTACACTGCTGTACCCTGGATTATTAGTCCAGTAACATATCCCCTACACTGCTGTTCCCTGGATTATTAGTCCAGTAACATATCCCCTACACTGCTGTATCCTGGATTATTAGTCCAGTAACATAACCCCTACACTGCTGTATCCTGGATTATTAGTCCAATAACATATCCGCTACACTGCTGTATCCTGGATTATTAGTCCAATAACATATCCCCTACACTGCTGTATCCTGGATTATTAGTCCAGTAACATAACCCCTATACTGCTGCACCCTGGATTATTAGTCCAGTAACATAACCCCTACACTGCTGTATCCTGGATTATTAGTCCAGTAACATAGCCCCTACACTGCTGTACCCTGGATTATTAGCCCAATAACATATCCCCTACACTGCTGTATCCAGGATTATTAGTTCAGTAACATAACCCCTATACTGCTGTATTCTGGATTATTAGTCCAGTAACATATCCCCTACACTGCTGTACCCCGGATTATTAGTCCAGTAACATAACCCCTACACTGCTGTATCCTGGATTATTAGTCCAGTAACATAACCCCTACACTGCTGCACCCTGGTTATTAGTCCAGTAACATAACCCCTTCACTGCTGTACCCTGGATTATTAGTCCAATAATAAATCCCCTACACTGCTGTACCCTGGATTATTAGTCCAGTAACATAACCCCTACACTGCTGCACCCTGGATTATTAGTCCAGTAACATAACCCCTACACTGCTGTGCCCAGGATTATTAGTCCAGTAACATAACCCCTATACTGCTGTATCCTGGATTATTAGTCCAGTTACATAACCCCTACACTGCTGTATCCTGGATTATTAGTCCAGTAACATAACCCCTACACTGCTGTACCCTGGATTATTAGTCCAGTAACATAACCCCTACACTGCTGTATCCTGGATTATTAGTCCAGTAACATAACCCCTACACTGCTGTATCCTGGATTATTAGTCCAGTAACATAATCCCTACACTGCTGTACCCTGTATTATTAGTCCAGTAACATGACCCCTACACTGCTGTACCCTGGATTATTAGTCCAGTAACATAACCCCTACTCTGCTGTATCCTGGATTATTAGTCCAATAACATATCCCCTACACTGCTGTATCCTGGATTATTAGCCCAGTAACATAACCCCTACACTGCTGTATCCTGGATTATTAGTCCAGTAACATATCCCCTACACTGCTGTTCCCTGGATTATTAGTCCAGTAACATATCCCCTACACTGCTGTATCCTGGATTATTAGTCCAGTAACATAACCCCTACACTGCTGTATCCTGGATTATTAGTCCAATAACATATCCGCTACACTGCTGTATCCTGGATTATTAGTCCAATAACATATCCCCTACACTGCTGTATCCTGGATTATTAGTCCAGTAACATAACCCCTATACTGCTGCACCCTTGATTATTAGTCCAGTAACATAACCCCTACACTGCTGTATCCTGGATTATTAGTCCAGTAACATAGCCCCTACACTGCTGTACCCTGGATTATTAGTCCAATAACATATCCCCTACACTGCTGTATCCAGGATTATTAGTCCAGTAACATAACCCCTACACTGCTGTATTCTGGATTATTAGTCCAGTAACATATCCCCTACACTGCTGTACCCCGGATTATTAGTCCAGTAACATAACCCCTACACTGCTGTATCCTGGATTATTAGTCCAGTAACATAACCCCTACACTGCTGCACCCTGGTTATTAGTCCAGTAACATAACCCCTACACTGCTGTACCCTGGATTATTAGTCCAATAATAAATCCCCTACACTGCTGTACCCTGGATTATTAGTCCAGTAACATAACCCCTACACTGCTGTATCCTGGATTATTAGTCCAGTAACATAACCCCTACACTGCTGTATCCTGGATTATTAGTCCAGTAACATAATCCCTACACTGCTGTACCCTGTATTATTAGTCCAGTAACATGACCCCTACACTGCTGTACCCTGGATTATTAGTCCAGTAACATAACCCCTACTCTGCTGTATCCTGGATTATTAGTCCAATAACATATCCCCTACACTGCTGTATCCTGGATTATTAGCCCAGTAACATAACCCCTACACTGCTGTACCCTGGATTATTAGTCCAGTAACATATCCCCTACACTGCTGTTCCCTGGATTATTAGTCCAGTAACATATCCCCTACACTGCTGTATCCTGGATTATTAGTCCAGTAACATAACCCCTACACTGCTGTATCCTGGATTATTAGTCCAATAACATATCCGCTACACTGCTGTATCCTGGATTATTAGTCCAATAACATATCCCCTACACTGCTGTATCCTGGATTATTAGTCCAGTAACATAACCCCTATACTGCTGCACCCTTGATTATTAGTCCAGTAACATAACCCCTACACTGCTGTATCCTGGATTATTAGTCCAGTAACATAGCCCCTACACTGCTGTACCCTGGATTATTAGTCCAATAACATATCCCCTACACTGCTGTATCCAGGATTATTAGTCCAGTAACATAACCCCTACACTGCTGTATTCTGGATTATTAGTCCAGTAACATATCCCCTACACTGCTGTACCCCGGATTATTAGTCCAGTAACATAACCCCTACACTGCTGTATCCTGGATTATTAGTCCAGTAACATAACCCCTACACTGCTGCACCCTGGTTATTAGTCCAGTAACATAACCCCTACACTGCTGTACCCTGGATTATTAGTCCAATAATAAATCCCCTACACTGCTGTACCCTGGATTATTAGTCCAGTAACATAACCCCTACACTGCTGCACCCTGGATTATTAGTCCAGTAACATAACCCCTACACTGCTGTGCCCAGGATTATTAGTCCAGTAACATAACCCCTATACTGCTGTATCCTGGATTATTAGTCCAGTTACATAACCCCTACACTGCTGTATCCTGGATTATTAGTCCAGTAACATAACCCCTACACTGCTGTACCCTGGATTATTAGTCCAGTAACATAACCCCTACACTGCTGTATCCTGGATTATTAGTCCAGTAACATAACCCCTACACTGCTGTATCCTGGATTATTAGTCCAGTAACATATCCCCTACACTGCTGTACCCTGGATTATTAGTCCAGTAACATAAACCCTACACTGCTGTATCCTGGATTATTAGTCCAGTAACATAACCCCTACACTGCTGTACCCTGGATTATTAGTCCAGTAACATAACCCTACACTGCTGTATCCTGGATTATTAGTCCAGTAACGTAACCCCTACACTGCTGTACCCTGGATTATTAGTCCAGTAACATAACCCCTACACTGCTGTATCCTGGATTATTCGTCCAGTAACATAACCCCTACACTGCTGTATCCTGGATTATTAGTCCAATAACATATCCGCTACACTGCTGTATCCTGGATTATTAGTCCAATAACATATCCCCTACACTGCTGTATCCTGGATTATTAGTCCAGTAACATAACCCCTATACTGCTGCACCCTGGATTATTAGTCCAGTAACATAACCCCTACACTGCTGTATCCTGGATTATTAGTCCAGTAACATTGCCCCTACACTGCTGTACCCTGGATTATTAGTCCAATAACATATCCCCTACACTGCTGTATTCAGGATTATTAGTCCAGTAACATAGCCCTGACACTGCTGTACCCTGGATTATTAGTCCAATAACATATCCCCTACACTGCTGTATCCAGGATTATTAGTCCAGTAACATAACCCCGACACTGCTGTATTCTGGATTATTAGTCCAGTAACATATCCCCTACCCTGCTGTATCCTGGATTATTAGTCCAGTAACATAACCCCTACACTGCTGCACCCTGGATTATTAGTCCAGTAACATAACCCCTACACTGCTGTACCCTGGATTATTAGTCCAATAACATAACCCCTACACTGCTGTATCCTGGATTATTAGTCCAGTAACATAACCCCTACACTGCTGTATCCTGGATTATTAGTCAAGTAACATAACCCCTACACTGCTGTATCCTGGAGTATTAGTCCAGTAACATAACCCCTACACTGCTGTACCCTGGATTATTAGTCCAGTAACATAACCCCTACACTGCTGTATCCTGGATTATTAGTCCAGTAACATAACCCCCCTACACTGCTGTATCCTCGATTATTAGTCCAGTAACATAACCCCTACACTGCTGTACCCTGGATTATTAGTCCAGTAACATAACCCTACACTGCTGTATCCTGTATTATTAGTCCAGTAACATAACCCCTACACTGCTGTACCCTGGATTATTAGTCCAGTAACATAACCCCTACACTGCTGTATCCTGGATTATTAGTCCAATAACATATCCCCTACACTGCTGTATCCTGGATTATTAGTCCAGTAACATAACCCCTACACTGCTGTATCCTGGATTATTAGTCCAGTAACATAACCCCTACACTGCTGTACCCTGGATTATTAGTCCAGTAACATATCCCCTACACTGCTGTACCCTGGATTATTAGTCCAGTAACATATCCCCTACACTGCTGTATCCTGGATTATTAGTCCAGTAACATAACCCCTACACTGCTGTATCCTGGATTATTAGTCCAATAACATATCCGCTACACTGCTGTATCCTGGATTATTAGTCCAATAACATATGCCCTACACTGCTGTATCCTGGATTATTAGTCCAGTAACATAACCCCTATACTGCTGCACCCTGGATTATTAGTCCAGTAACATAACCCCTACACTGCTGTATCCTGGATTATTAGTCCAGTAACATAGCCCCTACACTGCTGTACCCTGGATTATTAGTCCAATAACATATCCCCTACACTGCTGTATCCAGGATTATTAGTCCAGTAACATAACCCCTACACTGCTGTATTCTGGATTATTAGTCCAGTAACATATCCCCTACACTGCTGTACCCGGATTATTAGTCCAGTAACATAACCCCTACACTGCTGTATCCTGGATTATTAGTCCAGTAACATAACCCCTACACTGCTGCACCCTGGTTATTAGTCCAGTAACATAACCCCTACACTGCTGTACCCTGGATTATTAGTCCAATAATATATCCCCTACTCTGCTGTACCCTGGATTATTAGTCCAGTAACATAACCCCTACACTGCTGCACACTGGATTATTAGTCCAGTAACATAACCCCTACACTGCTGTGCCCAGGATTATTAGTCCAGTAACATAACCCCTATACTGCTGTATCCTGGATTATTAGTCCAGTTACATAACCCCTACACTGCTGTATCCTGGATTATTAGTCCAATAACATATCCCCTACACTGCTGAATCCTGGATTATTAGTCCAGTAACATAACCCCTACACTGCTGTATCCTGGATTATTAGTCCAGTAACATAACCCCTACACTGCTGTATCCTGGATTATTAGTCCAGTAACATATCCCCTACACTGCTGTACCCTGGATTATTAGTCCAGTAACATAAACCCTACACTGCTGTATCCTGGATTATTAGTCCAGTAACATAACCCCTACACTGCTGTACCCTGGATTATTAGTCCAGTAACATAACCCTACACTGCTGTATCCTGGATTATTAGTCCAGTAACGTAACCCCTACACTGCTGTACCCTGGATTATTAGTCCAGTAACATAACCCCTACACTGCTGTATCCTGGATTATTAGTCCAATAACATATCCGCTACACTGCTGTATCCTGGATTATTAGTCCAATAACATATCCCCTACACTGCTGTAACCTGGATTATTAGTCCAGTAACATAACCCCTATACTGCTGCACCCTGGATTATTAGTCCAGTAACATAACCCCTACACTGCTGTATCCTGGATTATTAGTCCAGTAACATTGCCCCTACACTGCTGTACCCTGGATTATTAGTCCAATAACATATCCCCTACACTGCTGTATTCAGGATTATTAGTCCAGTAACATAGCCCTGACACTGCTGTACCCTGGATTATTAGTCCAATAACATATCCCCTACACTGCTGTATCCAGGATTATTAGTCCAGTAACATAACCCCGACACTGCTGTATTCTGGATTATTAGTCCAGTAACATATCCCCTACCCTGCTGTATCCTGGATTATTAGTCCAGTAACATAACCCCTACACTGCTGCAGCCTGGATTATTAGTCCAGTAACATAACCCCTACACTGCTGTACCCTGGATTATTAGTCCAGTAACATAACCCCTACACTGCTGTATCCTGGATTATTAGTCCAGTAACATAACCCCTACACTGCTGTATCCTGGATTATTAGTCAAGTAACATAACCCCTACACTGCTGTATCCTTGAGTATTAGTCCAGTAACATAACCCCTACACTGCTGTACCCTGGATTATTAGTCCAGTAACATAACCCCTACACTGCTGTATCCTGGATTATTAGTCCAGTAACATAACCCCCCTACACTGCTGTATCCTCGATTATTAGTCCAGTAACATAACCCCTACACTGCTGTACCCTGGATTATTAGTCCAGTAACATAACCCTACACTGCTGTATCCTGTATTATTAGTCCAGTAACATAACCCCTACACTGCTGTACCCTGGATTATTAGTCCAGTAACATAACCCCTACACTGCTGTACCCTGGATTATTAGTCCAGTAACATAACCCCTACACTGCTGTATCCTGGATTATTAGTCCAGTAACATAACCCCTACACTGCTGCACCCTGTATTATTAGTCCAGTAACATAACCCCTACACTGCTGTATCCTGGATTATTAGTCCAGTAACATAACCCCTACACTGCTGCACCCTGTATTATTAGTCCAGTAACATAACCCCTACACTGCTGTACCCTGGATTATTAGTCCAGTAACATAACCCCTACAATGCTGTATCCTGGATTATTCGTCCAGTAACATAACCCCTACACAGCTGTATCCTGGATTATTAGTCCAGTAACATAACCCCTACACTGCTGTATCCTGTATTATTAGTCCAGTAACATAACCCCTACACTGCTGTACCCTGGATTATTAGTCCAGTAACATAACCCCTACAATGCTGTACCCTGGATTATTCGTCCAGTAACATAACCCCTACACAGCTGTACCCTGGATTATTAGTCCAGTAACATAACCCCTACACTGCTGTATCCTGGATTATTAGTCCAGTAACATAACCCCTAAACTGCTGTGTCCTGGATTATTAGTCCAGTAACATAACCCCTACACTGCTGTACCCTGGATTATTATCCAGTACCATAACCCCTACACTGCTGTATCCTGGATTATTTGTCCAGTAACATAACCCCTACACTGCTGTATCCTGGATTATTAGTCCAGTAACATAACCCCTACACTGCTGTATCCTGGATTATTAGTCCATTAACATAACCCCTACACTGCTGTACCCTGGATTATTAGTCCAGTAACATAACCCCTACACTGCTGTACCCTGGATTATTAGTCCAGTAACATAACTCCTACACTGCTGTACCCTGGATTATTAGTCCAGTAACATATCCCCTACACTGCAGTACCCTGAATTATAATCCAGTAACATAACCCCTACACTGCAGTACCCTGAATTATAATCCAGTAACATAATCCCTACACTGCTGTACCCTGTATTATTAGTCCAGTAACATGACCCCTACACTGATGTACCCTGGATTATTAGTCCAGTAACATAACCCCTACACTGCTGTATCCTGGATTATTAGTCCAATAACATATCCCCTACACTGCTGTATCCTGGATTATTAGTCCAATAACATATCCCCTACACTGCTGTATCCTGGATTATTAGTCCAGTAACATAACCCCTACACTGCTGTACCCTGGATTATTAGTCCAATAACATATCCCCTACACTGCTGAATCCTGGATTATTAGTCCAGTAACATAACCCCTACACTGCTGTATCCTGGATTATTAGTCCAGTAACATAACCCCTACACTGCTGTACCCTGGATTATTAGTCCAGTAACATATCCCCTACACTGCTGTACCCTGGATTATTAGTCCAGTAACATATCCCCTACACTGCTGTATCCTGGATTATTAGTCCAGTAACATAACCCCTACACTGCTGTATCCTGGATTATTAGTCCAATAACATATCCGCTACACTGCTGTATCCTGGATTATTAGTCCAATAACAAATCCCCTACACTGCTGTATCCTGGATTATTAGTCCAGTAACATAACCCCTATACTGCTGCACCCTGGATTATTAGTCTAGTAACATAACCCCTACACTGCTGTATTCTGGATTATTAGTCCAGTAACATAGCCCCTACACTGCTGTACCCTGGATTATTAGTCCAATAACATATCCCCTACACTGCTGTATCCAGGATTATTAGTCCAGTAACATAACCCCTACACTGCAGTATTCTGGATTATTAGTCCAGTAACATATCCCCTACACTGCTGTACCCCGGATTATTAGTCCAGTAACATAACCCCTACACTGCTGTATCCTGGATTATTAGTCCAGTAACATAACCCCTACACTGCTGCACCCTGGTTATTAGTCCAGTAACATAACCCCTACACTGCTGTACCCTGGATTATTAGTCCAATAATATATCCCCTACACTGCTGTACCCTGGATTATTAGTCCAGTAACATAACCCCTACACTGCTGCACCCTGGATTATTAGTCCAGTAACATAACCCCTACACTGCTGTGCCCAGGATTATTAGTCCAGTAACATAACCCCTATACTGCTGTATCCTGGATTATTAGTCCAGTAACATAACCCCTACACTGCTGTATCCTGGATTATTAGTCCAGTAACATAACCCCTACACTGCTGCACCCTGTATTATTAGTCCAGTAACATAACCCCTACACTGCTGTATCCTTGATTATTAGTCCAGTAACATAACCCCTACACTGCTGCACCCTGTATTATTAGTCCAGTAACATAACCCCTACACTGCTGTACCCTGGATTATTAGTCCAGTAACATAACCCCTACAATGCTGTATCCTGGATTATTCGTCCAGTAACATAACCCCTACACAGCTGTATCCTGGATTATTAGTCCAGTAACATAACAACCACACTGCTGTATCCTGTATTATTAGTCCAGTAACATAACACCTACACTGCTGTACCCTGGATTATTAGTCCAGTAACATAACCCCTACAATGCTGTACCCTGGATTATTCGTCCAGTAACATAACCCCTACACAGCTGTACCCTGGATTATTAGTCCAGTAACATAACCCCTACACTGCTGTATCCTGGATTATTAGTCCAGTAACATAACCCCTAAACTGCTGTGTCCTGGATTATTAGTCCAGTAACATAACCCCTACACTGCTGTACCCTGGATTATTATCCAGTACCATAACCCCTACACTGCTGTATCCTGGATTATTTGTCCAGTAACATAACCCCAACACTGCTGTATCCTGGATTATTAGTCCAGTAACATAACCCCTACACTGCTGTATCCTGGATTATTAGTCCATTAACATAACCCCTACACTGCTGTACCCTGGATTATTAGTCCAGTAACATAACCCCTACACTGCTGTACCCTGGATTATTAGTCCAGTAACATAACTCCTACACTGCTGTACCCTGGATTATTAGTCCAGTAACATATCCCCTACACTGCAGTACCCTGAATTATAATCCAGTAACATAACCCCTACACTGCAGTACCCTGAATTATAATCCAGTAACATAATCCCTACACTGCTGTACCCTGTATTATTAGTCCAGTAACATGACCCCTACACTGATGTACCCTGGATTATTAGTCCAGTAACATAACCCCTACACTGCTGTATCCTGGATTATTAGTCCAATAACATATCCCCTACACTGCTGTATCCTGGATTATTAGTCCAATAACATATCCCCTACACTGCTGTATCCTGGATTATTAGTCCAGTAACATAACCCCTACACTGCTGTACCCTGGATTATTAGTCCAATAACATATCCCCTACACTGCTGAATCCTGGATTATTAGTCCAGTAACATAACCCCTACACTGCTGTATCCTGGATTATTAGTCCAGTAACATAACCCCTACACTGCTGTACCCTGGATTATTAGTCCAGTAACATATCCCCTTCACTGCTGTACCCTGGATTATTAGTCCAGTAACATATCCCCTACACTGCTGTATCCTGGATTATTAGTCCAGTAACATAACCCCTACACTGCTGTATCCTGGATTATTAGTCCAATAACATATCCGCTACACTGCTGTATCCTGGATTATTAGTCCAATAACAAATCCCCTACACTGCTGTATCCTGGATTATTAGTCCAGTAACATAACCACTATACTGCTGCACCCTGGATTATTAGTCCAGTAACATAACCCCTACACTGCTGTATCCTGGATTATTAGTCCAGTAACATAGCCCCTACACTGCTGTACCCTGGATTATTAGTCCAATAACATATCCCCTACACTGCTGTATCCAGCATTATTAGTCCAGTAACGTAACCCCTACACTGCTGTATTCTGGATTATTAGTCCAGTAACATATCCCCTACACTGCTGTACCCCGGATTATTAGTCCAGTAACATAACCCCTACACTGCTGTATCCTGGATTATTAGTCCAGTAACATAACCCCTACACTGCTGCACCCTGGTTATTAGTCCAGTAACATAACCCCTACACTGCTGTACCCTGGATTATTAGTCCAATAATATATCCCCTACACTGCTGTACCCTGGATTATTAGTCCAGTAACATAACCCCTACACTGCTGCACCCTGGATTATTAGTCCAGTAACATAACCCCTACACTGCTGTGCCCAGGATTATTAGTCCAGTAACATAACCCCTATACTGCTGTATCCTGGATTATTAGTCCAGTTACATAACCCCTACACTGCTGTATCCTGGATTATTAGTCCAGTAACATAACCCCTACACTGCTGTACCCTGGATTATTAGTCCAGTAACATAACCCCTACACTGCTGTATCCTGGATTATTAGTCCAGTAACATAACCCCTACACTGCTGTATCCTGGATTATTAGTCCAGTAACATAACCCCTACACTGCTGTATCCTGGATTATTAGTCCAGTAACATAACCCCCCTACACTGCTGTATCCTCGATTATTAGTCCAGTAACATAACCCCTACACTGCTGTACCCTGGATTATTAGTCCAGTAACATAACCCTACACTGCTGTATCCTGTATTATTAGTCCAGTAACATAACCCCTACACTGCTGTACCCTGGATTATTAGTCCAGTAACATAACCCCTACACTGCTGTACCCTGGATTATTAGTCCAGTAACATAACCCCTACACTGCTGTATCCTGGATTATTAGTCCAGTAACATAACCCGTACACTGCTGCACCCTGTATTATTAGTCCAGTAACATAACCCCTACACTGCTGTATCCTGGATTATTAGTCCAGTAACATAACCCCTACACTGCTGCACCCTGTATTATTAGTCCAGTAACATAACCCCTACACTGCTGTACCCTGGATTATTAGTCCAGTAACATAACCCCTACAATGCTGTATCCTGGATTATTCGTCCAGTAACATAACCCCTACACAGCTGTATCCTGGATTATTAGTCCAGTAACATAACCCCTACACTGCTGTACCCTGGATTATTAGTCCAGTAACATAACCCCTACACTGCTGTATCCTGGATTATTAGTCCAGTAACATAACCCCTACACTGCTGTGTCCTGGATTATTAGTCCAGTAACATAACCCCTACACTGCTGTATCCTGGATTATTAGTCCAGTACCATAACCCCTACACTGCTGTATCCTGGATTATTTGTCCAGTAACATAACCACTACACTGCTGTATCCTGGATTATTAGTCCAGTAACATAACCCCTACACTGCTGTATCCTGGATTATTAGTCCAGTAACATAACCCCTACACTGCTGTACCCTGGATTATTAGTCCAGTAACATAACCCCTACACTGCTGTACCCTGGATTATTAGTCCAGTAACATAACTCCTACACTGCTGTACCCTGGATTATTAGTCCAGTAACATATCCCCTACACTGCAGTACCCTGAATTATAATCCAGTAACATAACCCCTACACTGCAGTACCCTGAATTATAATCCAGTAACATAATCCCTACACTGCTGTACCCTGTATTATTAGTCCAGTAACATGACCCCTACACTGCTGTACCCTGGATTATTAGTCCAGTAACATAACCCCTACACTGCTGTACCCTGGATTATTAGTCCAATAACATATCCCCTACACTGCTGTATCCTGGATTATTAGTCCAATAACATATCCCCTACACTGCTGTATCCTGGATTATTAGTCCAGTAACATAACCCCTACACTGCTGTACCCTGGATTATTAGTCCAATAACATATCCCCTGCACTGCTGAATCCTGGATTATTAGTCCAGTAACATAACCCCTACACTGCTGTATCCTGGATTATTAGTCCAGTAACATAACCCCTACACTGCTGTACCCTGGATTATTAGTCCAGTAACATATCCCCTACACTGCTGTACCCTGGATTATTAGTCCAGTAACATATCCCCTACACTGCTGTATCCTGGATTATTAGTCCAGTAACATAACCCCTACACTGCTGTACCCTGGATTATTAGTCCAGTAACATAACCCCTACACTGCTGTATCCTGGATTATTAGTCCAATAACATATCCGCTACACTGCTGTATCCTGGATTATTAGTCCAATAACATATCCCCTACACTGCTGTATCCTGGATTATTAGTCCAGTAACATAACCCCTATACTGCTGCACCCTGGATTATTAGTCCAGTAACATAACCCCTACACTGCTGTATCCTGGATTATTAGTCCAGTAACATAGCCCCTACACTGCTGTACCCTGGATTATTAGTCCAATAACATATCCCCTACATTGCTGTATCCAGGATTATTAGTCCAGTAACATAACCCCTACACTGCTGTATTCTGGATTATTAGTCCAGTAACATATCCCCTACACTGCTGTACCCCGGATTATTAGTCCAGTAACATAACCCCTACACTGCTGTATCCTGGATTATTAGTCCAGTAACATAACCCCTACACTGCTGCACCCTGGTTATTAGTCCAGTAACATAACCCGTACACTGCTGTACCCTGGATTATTAGTCCAATAATATATCCCCTACACTGCTGTACCCTGGATTATTAGTCCAGTAACATAACCCCTACACTGCTGCACCCTGGATTATTAGTCCAGTAACATAACCCCTACACTGCTGTGCCCAGGATTATTAGTCCAGTAACATAACCCCTATACTGCTGTATCCTGGATTATTAGTCCAGTTACATAACCCCTACACTGCTGTATCCTGGATTATTAGTCCAGTAACATAACCCCTACACTGCTGCACCCTGGATTATTATTCCAGTAACATAAAACCTACACTGCTGTATCCTGGATTATTAATCCAGTAACATAACCCCTACACTGCTGTACCCTGGATTATTAGTCCAGTAACATAACCCTACACTGCTGTATCCTGGATTATTAGTCCAGTAACATAACCCCTACACTGCTGTACCCTGGATTATTAGTCCAGTAACATAACCCCTACACTGCTGTATCCTCGATTATTCGTCCAGTAACATAACCCCTACACTGCTGTATCCTGGATTATTAGTCCAATAACATATCCGCTACACTGCTGTATCCTGGATTATTAGTCCAATAACATATCCCCTACACTGCTGTATCCTGGATTATTAGCCCAGTAACATAACCCCTATACTGATGCACCCTGGATTATTAGTCCAGTAACATAACCCCTACACTGCTGTATCCTGGATTATTAGTCCAGTAACATTGCCCCTACACTGCTGTACCCTGGATGATTAGTCCAATAACATATCCCCTACACTGCTGTATTCAGGATTATTAGTCCAGTAACATAGCCCCGACACTGCTGTACCCTGGATTATTAGTCCAATAACATATCCCCTACACTGCTGTATCCAGGATTATTAGTCCAGTAACATAACCCCGACACTGCTGTATTCTGGATTATTAGTCCAGTAACATATCCCCTACCCTGCTGTATCCTGGATTATTAGTCCAGTAACATAACCCCTACACTGCTGCACCCTGGATTATTAGTCCAGTAACATAACTCCTACACTGCTGTACCCTGGATTATTAGTCCAGTAACATAACCCCTACACTGCTGTATCCTGGATTATTAGTCCAGTAACATAACCCCTACACTGCTGTATCCTGGATTATTAGTCAAGTAACATAACCCCTACACTGCTGTACCCTGGATTATTAGTCCAGTAACATAACCCCTACACTGCTGTATCCTGGATTATTAGTCCAGTAACATAACCCCTACACTGCTGTATCCTGGATTATTAGTCAAGTAACATAACCCCTACACTGCTGTATCCTGGATTATTAGTCCAGTAACATAACCCCTACACTGCTGTACCCTGGATTATTAGTCCAGTAACATAACCCCTACACTGCTGTATCCTGGATTATTAGTCCAGTAACATAACCCCCCTACACTGCTGTATCCTCGATTATTAGTCCAGTAACATAACCCCTACACTGCTGTACCCTGGATTATTAGTCCAGTAACATAACCCTACACTGCTGTATCCTGTATTATTAGTCCAGTAACATAACCCCTACACTGCTGTACCCTGGATTATTAGTCCAGTAACATAACCCCTACACTGCTGTACCCTGGATTATTAGTCCAGTAACATAACCCCTACACTGCTGTATCCTGGATTATTAGTCCAGTAACATAACCCCTACACTGCTGCACCCTGTATTATTAGTCCAGTAACATAACCCCTACACTGCTGTATCCTGGATTATTAGTCCAGTAACATAACCCCTACACTGCTGCACCCTGTATTATTAGTCCAGTAACATAACCCCTACACTGCTGTACCCTGGATTATTAGTCCAGTAACATAACCCCTACAATGCTGTATCCTGGATTATTCGTCCAGTAACATAACCCCTACACAGCTGTATCCTGGATTATTAGTCCAGTAACATAACCCCTACACTGCTGTACCCTGGATTATTAGTCCAGTAACATAACCCCTACACTGCTGTACCCTGGATTATTAGTCCAGTAACATAACTCCTACACTGCTGTGTCCTGGATTATTAGTCCAGTAACATAACCTCTACACTGCTGTATCCTGGATTATTAGTCCAATAACATAACCCCTACACTGCTGTACCCTGGATTATTAGTCCAGTAACATAACCTCTACACTGCTGTACCCTGGATTATTAGTCCAGTAACATAACCCCTACACTGCTGTACCCCGGATTATTAGTCCAGTAACTTAACCCCTACACTGCTGTCCCCTGGATTATTAGTCCAGTAACATAACCCCTACACTGCTGTATCCTGGATTATTAGTCCAGTAACATAACCCCTACACTGCTGTACCCCGGATTATTAGTCCAGTAACATAACCCCTACACTGCTGTACCCTGGATTATTTGTCCAGTAACATAACCCGTACACTGCTGTATCCTGGATTATTAGTCCAGTAACATATCCCCTACACTGCTGTACCCTGGATTATTGGTCCAGTAACATAACCCCTACACTGCTGTATCCTGGATTATTAGTCCAGTAACATAACCCCTACACTGCTGTACCCTGGATCATTAGCCCAGTAACATAACCCCTACACTGCTGTATCCTGGATTATTAGTCCAGTAACATAACCCCTACACTACTGTTCGCTGGAGTATTAGTCCAGTAACATAAACCCTACACTGCTGTATCCTGGATTATTAGTCCAGTAACATAACCCCGACACTGCTGTACCCTGGATTATTAGTCCAGTAACATAACCCCTACAATGCTGTACCCTGGATTATTAGTCCAGTAACATAACCCCTACACTGCTGCATCCTGGATTATTAGTCCAGTAACATAACCCCTACACTGCTGTACCCTGGATTATTAGTCCAGTACCATAACCCCTACACTGCTGTATCCTGGATTATTTGTCCAGTAACATAACCCCTACACTGCTGTATCCTGGATTATTAGTCCAGTAACATAACCCCTACACTGCTGTATCCTGGATTATTAGGCCAGTAACATAACCCCTACACTGCTGCACCCTGGATTATTAGTCCAGTAACATAACCCCTACACTGCTGTATCCTGGATTATTAGTCCAATAACATAACCCCTACACTGCTGTACCCTGGATTATTAGTCCAGTAACATAACCTCTACACTGCTGTACCCTGGATTATTAGTCCAGTAACATAACCCCTACACTGCTGTACCCCGGATTATTAGTCCAGTAACATAACCCCTAAACTGCTGTACCCTGGATTATTAGTCCAGTAACATAACCCCGACACTGCTGTATCCTGGATTATTAGTCCAGTAACATAACCCCTACACTGCTGTCCCCTGGATTATTAGTCCAGTAACATAACCCCTACACTGCTGTCCCCTGGATTATTAGTCCAGTAACATAACCCCTACATTGCTGTACTCTGGATTATTAGTCCAGTAACATAACCCCTACACTGCTGTACCCTGGATTATTCGTCCAGTAACATAGCCCCTACACTGCTGTATCCTGGATTATTAGTCCAGTAACATAACCCCTACACTGCTGTACCCTGGATTATTTGTCCAGTAACATAACCCGTACACTGCTGTATCCTGGATTATTAGTCCAGTAACATATCCCCTACACTGCTGTACCCTGGATTATTGGTCCAGTAACATAACCCCTACACTGCTGTATCCTGGATTATTAGTCCAGTAACATAACCCCTACACTGCTGTACCCTGGATCATTAGCCCAGTAACATAACCCCTACACTGCTGTATCCTGGATTATTAGTCCAGTAACATAACCCCTACACTACTGTTCGCTGGAGTATTAGTCCAGTAACATAAACCCTACACTGCTGTATCCTGGATTATTAGTCCAGTAACATAACCCCGACACTGCTGTACCCTGGATTATTAGTCCAGTAACATAACCCCTACACTGCTGTACCCTGGATTATTAGTCCAGTAACATAACCCCTACACTGCTGCATCCTGGATTATTAGTCCAGTAACATAACCCCTACACTGCTGTACCCTGGATTATTAGTCCAGCACCATAACCCCTACACTGCTGTATCCTGGATTATTTGTCCAGTAACATAACCCCTACACTGCTGTATCCTGGATTATTAGTCCAGTAACATAACCCCTACACTGCTGTATCCTGGATTATTAGGCCAGTAACATAACCCCTACACTGCTGCACCCTGGATTATTAGTCCAGTAACATAACCCCTACACTGCTGTATCCTGGATTATTAGTCCAATAACATAACCCCTACACTGCTGTACCCTGAATTATTAGTCCAGTAACATAACCTCTACACTGCTGTACCCTGGATTATTAGTCCAGTAACATAACCCCTACACTGCTGTACCCCGGATTATTAGTCCAGTAACATAACCCCTAAACTGCTGTACCCTGGATTATTAGTCCAGTAACATAACCCCGACACTGCTGTATCCTGGATTATTAGTCCAGTAACATAACCCCTACACTGCTGTCCCCTGGATTATTAGTCCAGTAACATAACCCCTACACTGCTGTCCCCTGGATTATTAGTCCAGTAACATAACCCCTACACTGCTGTACCCTGGATTATTAGTCCAGTAACATAACCCCTACACTGCTGTACCCTGGATTATTCGTCCAGTAACATAGCCCCTACACTGCTGTATCCTGGATTATTAGTCCAGTAACATAACCCCTACACTGCTGTACCTGGATTATTAGTCCAGTAACATAACCCCTACACTGCTCTACCCTGGAATATTAGTCCAGTAACATAACCCCTACACTGCTGTACCCTAGAGTATTAGTCCAGTAACATAATCCCTACACTGCTGTATCCTGGATTATTAGTCCAGTAACATATCCCCTACACTGCTGTACCCTGGATTATTAGTCCAGTAACATAACCCCTACACTGTTCTACCCTGGATTATTAGTCCAGTAACATATCCCCTACACTTGCTGTACCCTGGATTATTAGTCCAGTAACATAACCCCTACACTTGCTGTACCCTGGATTATTAGTCCAGTAACATAATCCCTACACTGCTGTACCCTGGATTATTAGTCCAGTAACATAACCCCTACACTGCTGTATCCTGCATTATTAGTCCAGTAACATAAACCCTACACTGCTGTATCCTGGATTATTAGTCCAGTAACATAACCCCTACACTGCTGTATCCTGGATTATTAGTCCAGTAACATAACCCCTACACTGCTGTATCCTGGATTATTAGTCCAGTAACATATCCCCTACACTGCTGTACCCTGGATTATTAGTCCAGTAACATAACCCCTACACTGCTGTATCCTGGATTATTAGTCCAGTAACATAACCCCTACACTGCTGTATCCTGGATTATTAGTCCAGTAACATAACCCCTACACTGCTGTATCCTGGATTATTAGTCCAGTAACATAATCCCTACACTGCTGTACCCTGGATTATTAGTCCAGTAACATAACCCCTACACTGCTGTATCCTGGATTATTAGTCCAGTAACATAACCCCTACACTGCTGTATCCTGGATTATTAGTCCAGGAACATAACCCCTACACTGCTGTACCCTGGATTATTAGTCCATTAACATAATCCCTACACTGCTGTAACTGGATTATTAGTCCAGTAACATAAGCCCTACACTGCTGTACCTGGATTATTAGTCCATTAACATAATCCCTACACTGCTGTACCTGGATTATTAGTCCATTCACATAATCCCTACACTGCTGTACCTGGATTATTAGTCCAGTAACATAACCCCTACACTGCTGTACCCTGGATTATTAGTCCAGTAACATAAGCCCTACACTGCTGTATTCTGGATTATTAGTCCAGTAACATATCCCCTACACTGCTGTACCCTGGATTATTAGTCCAGTAACATAACCCCTACACTGCTGTATCCTGGATTATTAGTCCAGTAACATAACCCCTACACTGCTGTACCCTGGATTATTAGTCCAGTAACATAACCCTACACTGCTGTACCCTGGATTATTAGTCCAGTAACATATCCCCTACACTGCTGTACCTGGATTATTAGTCCAGTAACATAACCCCTACACTGCTGTACCCTGGATTATTAGTCCAGTAACATATCCCCTACACTGCTGTACCTGGATTATTAGTCCAGTAACATAAGCCCTACACTGCTGTATTCTGGATTATTAGTCCAGTAACATATCCCCTACACTGCTGTACCCTGGATTATTAGTCCAGTAACATAACCCCTACACTGCTGCACCCTGGATTATTAGTCCAGTAACATAACCCCTACACTGCTGTGCCCAGGATTATTAGTCCAGTAACATAACCCCTATACTGCTGTATCCTGGATTATTAGTCCAGTTACATAACCCCTACACTGCTGTATCCTGGATTATTAGTCCAGTAACATAACCCCTACACTGCTGCACCCTGGATTATTATTCCAGTAACATAAACCCTACACTGCTGTATCCTGGATTATTAGTCCAGTAACATAACCCCTACACTGCTGTACCCTGGATTATTAGTCCAGTAACATAACCCTACACTGCTGTATCCTGGATTATTAGTCCAGTAACATAACCCCTACACTGCTGTACCCTGGATTATTAGTCCAGTAACATAACCCCTACACTGCTGTATCCTGGATTATTCGTCCAGTAACATAACCCCTACACTGCTGTATCCTGGATTATTAGTCCAATAACATATCCGCTACACTGCTGTATCCTGGATTATTAGTCCAATAACATATCCCCTACACTGCTGTATCCTGGATTATTAGCCCAGTAACATAACCCCTATACTGCTGCACCCTGGATTATTAGTCCAGTAACATAACCCCTACACTGCTGTATCCTGGATTATTAGTCCAGTAACATTGCCCCTACACTGCTGTACCCTGGATGATTAGTCCAATAACATATCCCCTACACTGCTGTATTCAGGATTATTAGTCCAGTAACATAGCCCCGACACTGCTGTACCCTGGATTATTAGTCCAATAACATATCCCCTACACTGCTGTATCCAGGATTATTAGTCCAGTAACATAACCCCGACACTGCTGTATTCTGGATTATTAGTCCAGTAACATATCCCCTACCCTGCTGTATCCTGGATTATTAGTCCAGTAACATAACCCCTACACTGCTGCACCCTGGATTATTAGTCCAGTAACATAACTCCTACACTGCTGTACCCTGGATTATTAGTCCAGTAACATAACCCCTACACTGCTGTATCCTGGATTATTAGTCCAGTAACATAACCCCTACACTGCTGTATCCTGGATTATTAGTCAAGTAACATAACCCCTACACTGCTGTACCCTGGATTATTAGTCCAGTAACATAACCCCTACACTGCTGTATCCTGGATTATTAGTCCAGTAACATAACCCCTACACTGCTGTATCCTGGATTATTAGTCAAGTAACATAACCCCTACACTGCTGTATCCTGGATTATTAGTCCAGTAACATAACCCCTACACTGCTGTACCCTGGATTATTAGTCCAGTAACATAACCCCTACACTGCTGTATCCTGGATTATTAGTCCAGTAACATAACCCCCCTACACTGCTGTATCCTCGATTATTAGTCCAGTAACTTAACCCCTACACTGCTGTACCCTGGATTATTAGTCCAGTAACATAACCCTACACTGCTGTATCCTGTATTATTAGTCCAGTAACATAACCCCTACACTGCTGTACCCTGGATTATTAGTCCAGTAACATAACCCCTACACTGCTGTACCCTGGATTATTAGTCCAGTAACATAACCCCTACACTGCTGTATCCTGGATTATTAGTCCAGTAACGTAACCCCTACACTGCTGCACCCTGTATTATTAGTCCAGTAACATAACCCCTACACTGCTGTATCCTGGATTATTAGTCCAGTAACATAACCCCTACACTGCTGCACCCTGTATTATTAGTCCAGTAACATAACCCCTACACTGCTGTACCCTGGATTATTAGTCCAGTAACATAACCCCTACAATGCTGTATCCTGGATTATTCGTCCAGTAACATAACCCCTACACAGCTGTATCCTGGATTATTAGTCCAGTAACATAACCCCTACACTGCTGTACCCTGGATTATTAGTCCAGTAACATAACCCCTACACTGCTGTACCCTGGATTATTAGTCCAGTAACATAACTCCTACACTGCTGTGTCCTGGATTATTAGTCCAGTAACATAACCTCTACACTGCTGTATCCTGGATTATTAGTCCAATAACATAACCCCTACACTGCTGTACCCTGGATTATTAGTCCAGTAACATAACCTCTACACTGCTGTACCCTGGATTATTAGTCCAGTAACATAACCCCTACACTGCTGTACCCCGGATTATTAGTCCAGTAACATAACCCCTACACTGCTGTACCCTGGATTATTAGTCCAGTAACATAACCCCTACACTGCTGTATCCTGGATTATTAGTCCAGTAACATAACCCCTACACTGCTGTACCCCGGATTATTAGTCCAGTAACATAACCCCTACACTGCTGTACCCTGGATTATTTGTCCAGTAACATAACCCGTACACTGCTGTATCCTGGATTATTAGTCCAGTAACATATCCCCTACACTGCTGTACCCTGGATTATTGGTCCAGTAACATAACCCCTACACTGCTGTATCCTGGATTATTAGTCCAGTAACATAACCCCTACACTGCTGTACCCTGGATCATTAGCCCAGTAACATAACCCCTACACTGCTGTATCCTGGATTATTAGTCCAGTAACATAACCCCTACACTACTGTTCGCTGGAGTATTAGTCCAGTAACATAAACCCTACACTGCTGTATCCTGGATTATTAGTCCAGTAACATAACCCCGACACTGCTGTACCCTGGATTATTAGTCCAGTAACATAACCCCTACACTGCTGTACCCTGGATTATTAGTCCAGTAACATAACCCCTACACTGCTGCATCCTGGATTATTAGTCCAGTAACATAACCCCTACACTGCTGTACCCTGGATTATTAGTCCAGTACCATAACCCCTACACTGCTGTATCCTGGATTATTTGTCCAGTAACATAACCCCTACACTGCTGTATCCTGGATTATTAGTCCAGTAACATAACCCCTACACTGCTGTATCCTGGATTATTAGGCCAGTAACATAACCCCTACACTGCTGCACCCTGGATTATTAGTCCAGTAACATAACCCCTACACTGCTGTATAATGGATTATTAGTCCAATAACATAACCCCTACACTGCTGTACCCTGGATTATTAGTCCAGTAACATAACCTCTACACTGCTGTACCCTGGATTATTAGTCCAGTAACATAACCCCTACACTGCTGTACCCCGGATTATTAGTCCAGTAACATAACCCCTAAACTGCTGTACCCTGGATTATTAGTCCAGTAACATAACCCCGACACTGCTGTATCCTGGATTATTAGTCCAGTAACATAACCCCTACACTGCTGTCCCCTGGATTATTAGTCCAGTAACATAACCCCTACACTGCTGTCCCCTGGATTATTAGTCCAGTAACATAACCCCTACACTGCTGTACCCTGGATTATTAGTCCAGTAACATAACCCCTACACTGCTGTACCCTGGATTATTCATCCAGTAACATAGCCCCTACACTGCTGTATCCTGGATTATTAGTCCAGTAACATAACCCCTACACTGCTGTACCCTGGATTATTTGTCCAGTAACATAACCCGTACACTGCTGTATCCTGGATTATTAGTCCAGTAACATATCCCCTACACTGCTGTACCCTGGATTATTGGTCCAGTAACATAACCCCTACACTGCTGTACCCTGGATTATTCGTCCAGTAACATAGCCCCTACACTGCTGTATCCTGGATTAATAGTCCAGTAACATAACCCCTACACTGCTGTACCTGGATTATTAGTCCAGTAACATAACCCCTACACTGCTCTACCCTGGAATATTAGTCCAGTAACATAACCCCTACACTGCTGTACCCTGGAGTATTAGTCCAGTAACATAATCCCTACACTGCTGTATCCTGGATTATTAGTCCAGTAACATATCCCCTACACTGCTGTACCCTGGATTATTAGTCCAGTAACATAACCCCTACACTGTTCTACCCTGGATTATTAGTCCAGTAACATATCCCCTACACTTGCTGTACCCTGGATTATTAGTCCAGTAACATAACCCCTACACTTGCTGTACCCTGGATTATTAGTCCAGTAACATAATCCCTACACTGCTGTACCCTGGATTATTAGTCCAGTAACATAACCCCTACACTGCTGTATCCTGGATTATTAGTCCAGTAACATAACCCCTACACTGTTGTATCCTGGATTATTAGTCCAGTAACATAACCCCTACACTGCTGTATCCTGGATTATTAGTCCAGTAACATAACCCCTACACTGCTGTATCCTGGATTATTAGTCCAGTAACATATCCCCTACACTGCTGTACCCTGGATTATTAGTCCAGTAACATAACCCCTACACTGCTGTATCCTGGATTATTAGTCCAGTAACATAACCCCTACACTGCTGTATCCTGGATTATTAGTCCAGTAACATAACCCCTACACTGCTGTATCCTGGATTATTAGTCCAGTAACATAACCCCTACACTGCTGTATCCTGGATTATTAGTCCAGTAACATAACCCCTACACTGCTGTATCCTGGATTATTAGTCCAGTAACATAACCCCTACACTGCTGTACCCTGGATTATTAGTCCATTAACATAATCCCTACACTGCTGTACCTGGATTATTAGTCCAGTAACATAAGCCCTACACTGCTGTACCTGGATTATTAGTCCATTAACATAATCCCTACACTGCTGTACCTGGATTATTAGTCCATTAACATAATCCCTACACTGCTGTACCTGGATTATTAGTCCAGTAACATAACCCCTACACTGCTGTACCCTGGATTATTAGTCCAGTAACATAAGCCCTACACTGCTGTATTCTGGATTATTAGTCCAGTAACATATCCCCTACACTGCTGTACCCTGGATTATTAGTCCAGTAACATAACCCCTACACTGCTGTATCCTGGATTATTAGTCCAGTAACATAACCCCTACACTGCTGTACCCTGGATTATTAGTCCAGTAACATAACCCCTACACTGCTGTACCCTGGATTATTAGTCCAGTAACATATCCCCTACACTGCTGTACCTGGATTATTAGTCCAGTAACATAACCCTACACTGCTGTACCCTGGATTATTAGTCCAGTAACATATCCCCTGCACTGCTGTACCTGGATTATTAGTCCAGTAACATAAGCCCTACACTGCTGTACCCTGGATTATTAGTCCAGTAACATAACCCCTACACTGCTGTATTCTGGATTATTAGTCCAGTAACATATCCCCTACACTGCTGTACCTGGATTATTAGTCCAGTAACATAAGCCCTACACTGCTGTATCCTGGATTATTAGTCCAGTAACATAACCCCTACACTGCTGTATTCTGGATTATTAGTCCAGTAACATATCCCCTACACTGCTGTACCCTGGATTATTAGTCCAGTAACATAACCCCTACACTGCTGTATCCTGGATTATTAGTCCAGTAACATAACCCCTACACTGCTGTACCCTGGATTATTAGTCCAGTAACATATCCCCTACACTGCTGTACCTGGATTATTAGTCCAGTAACATAACCCCTACACTGCTGTACCCTGGATTATTAGTCCAGTAACATAACCCCTACACTGCTGTACCCTGGATTATTAGTCCAGTAACATAACCCCTACACTGCTGTACCCTGGATTATTAGTCCAGTAACATAACCCCTACACTGCTGTACCCTGGATTATTAGTCCAGTAACATAACCCCTACACTGCTGTACGCTGGATTATTAGTCCAGTAACATAACCCCCACACTGCTGTACCCTGGATTATTAGTCCAGTAACATAACCCCTACACTGCTGTACCCCGGATTATTGGTCCAGTAACATACCCCCTACACATATCCCCGGGGGGAGGGGGGGGTGCGGTGAAGGGAACCCCTGCGCATGCACGATAATACGCCGACCGCTCCGTTCGCTGGAGCGGCGCCTACCACTACGGCGTCAACCTAGCCCCCGAGAAATTGGAGACTTCCTCACCTTCGGGGACGGGTGACGCAGGGGTCGTTGGCGTCGGTTTCCCACCAGCGTGGGGACATAGCCCCATTTTTAGAGAATCCCGCTCGTGATGTCTACGAGGCGATGCCCAATCCCTTTGGGACAAGCGGCACCGAACCTTCCTCAGGATGGGAACTGGCATCGGTCTGCCGCTCTGCAGCCACTCCCCCACATCAAATGAATCCCTGCCTGTCTCACTTGACCTCCTCTTGGGGAATAAGGAGTGGCAGATGATGGAAGTGTTAATGAGGGATCACTTTGGGACCAGTGACCAGGGGCGGGATTCTCCGATATCGGCGCGATGTCCGCCGACCGGTGCCAAAAACGGGGTGAATCAGTCGGGCATCGCGCCGCCCCAAAGGTGCGGAATCCTCTGTATCTTGAGCGGCCGAGCCCTAACCTTGAGGGGCTAGGCCCGCGCCGGACTGATTTCTGCCCCGCCCTCTGGCGGGAAAGGCCTTTGGTGCCCCGCCAGCTGGCGCGAAAATGACATTGCCGGGCGGCGCATGCACGGGAGCGTCAGCGGCCGCTCACGGCATCCCCGCGCATGCGCAGTGGAGGGGGTCTCTTCCGCCTCCGCCATGGGGGAGACCGTGGCGAAGGCGGAAGGAAAAGAGTGCCCCCCCGGCACAGGCCCGCCCGCGGATCGGTGGGCCCCGATCGTGGGCCAGGCCACCGTGGGGGCACCCCCCCCCCCGGGGCCAGATCGCCCCGCGCCCCCCCCAGGACCCTTGAGCCCGCCCGCGCCGTTGTGTCCCGCCGTCCCAAAGGTGGTTCAGTCCACGCCGGCTGGCGTGGGTCGACCGCGGCTGGACTTTGGCCCATCGCGGGCCGGAGAATCGCCGGGGGGGTGGGGGGCCGCCAACCGGCGTGTCGCGATTCGCGCCCCCGCCGAATATCGGTTGCCGGAGAATTCGGCAACCGGCGGGGGCGGGATTCGCGCCCCCGCCGAATATCGGGTGCCGGAGAATTCGGCAACTGGCGTGTCGCGATTCGCGCCCCCGCCGAATATCGGGTGCCGGAGAATTCGGCAACCGGCGGGGGCGGGATTCGCGCCAGCCCCCAGCGATCCTCCGCCCCATATTTCCATTAGTTTTAAGACAGCTCTTGAGAATGCTACTTCTGGCCCCAAATTCTAAATTGGGGCAAGGCCAATTTCGATGGTATTGGGCGGGAACTTTCCAAAGTTGATTGGGGGAGCCTTTGTACAGGAAATGGTAAGTGGGAATCTTTCAAAAGGGTGGTAACTAGGGTTCAGGGTGAGGACATTCCCCTCAGAGTGAAGGGTGAGGCTGGTAAGAAGGAGGGAACCCTGGATGACTCAGGATATTGAGTACCTGGTCAACAGGAAGGAGGAGGCATATGACATGCATAGGCAGCTGGGATCAAGTGGATCTCTGGAAGAGTACAGGGCTTGTTGGAGTAGAGTGAAGAGAGAAATCAGGAGGGCAAAAAGAGGACATGAGATTGTCTCGGCAGATAAGGCAAAGGAAATTCCAAAGAGCTTTTACAGAAACATAAAGCGTAAAAGGGTGACTAGGGAGAGCGTGGGGCCTCTGAAGGATAAACAAGGTCTGGGAGAGGTCCTAAATGAATATTTCTTGTCAGTATTTACTGTTGAAAAAGAATGTTCGGGAAATTGGGGAAATAAAAAGTGATGGCTTGAGGAGTGTACATATTACAGAGAAGGAGGTGCTGGAGGTATTAAAACGGATCAAGATAGATAAATCCCCGTGACCTGATGAAATGTAGCCCAGGACGTTGTGGGAGGCGAGGGAGGAAATTGCTGGCCCCCTCGCTGAGATATTTGAATCATCGACAGCCCCAGGAGAGGTGCCTGAAGATTGGAGGGTAGCAAATGTTGCGCCCTTGTTTAGGAAAGGCTGTAGGGATAAGCCTGGGAACTACAGACCGGTGAGCCTTACTTCTGTCGTGGGGGAATTGTTAGAAGGTATTCTGAGGGACAGGATCTGCAGGCATTAGGCCAGGACTAATTAGGGAAAGTCAGCATGGCTTTGTGAGGGGAAAGTCATGTCTCACCAATTTGATTGTGTTTTTTGAAGAGGGAACCAAGTAGGTAGATGAGGGCGTTGCGGTCGACGTTGTCTACATGGATTTTAGCAAGGTCTTTGACAAGGTACCACATGGTAGGTTGTTGCAAAAGGTTAAACCTCACGGAATCCAGGGCGAGGTAGCCAATTGGATACAAAATTGGCTTGGCGATCGAAGCCAAAGGGTGGTTGTGGAGGGTGGGTTTTCAAACTGGAGGCCTGTGACCAGCGGTGTGCCTCAGGATCGGTGCTGGGTCCACTGTTATTTGTGATGTATATAAATGATTTGGATTAGAATGTAGGAGGCACGGTTAGTAAGTTTGCAGACGACACCAAGATTGGTGGCATAGTGGACAGTGAAGAAGGTTCTCTAGACTGCAACAGGATCTTGATCAATTGGGCCAGTGGGCCGACGAATGGCAGATGGAGTTTAATTTGGGTAAATGTGAGGTGATGCATTTTGGTCGATCAAATCGGGGCAGGACCTCCTCAGTTCATGGTAGGGAGTTGGGGAGAGTTACAGAACAAAGAGATCTAGGGGCACAGGTTCGTCGCTCCTTGGAGGTGGGGTCGCAGGCGGACAGGGCGGTGGAGAAGGCCTTCAGCGTGCCAGGTTTCATTGGTCAGAATATTGAACACAGGAGTTGGAACGTCTTGTTGAAGTTGTGCAAGACTTTGGTAAGACCATCCATGGATTACCGTGTACAGTTCTGGTCACCCTATTAGAGGAAGGATATTGTTAAACTAGAAAGAGTGAAAAAGAGATTTACGAGGACGCTACCAGGACGATGCTCTGAGTTATGAGGGGCTGGGACTTTTTCCCCTGGAGCGTAGGAGCCTATAAAAGAGGTCTATAAAATAATGAGAAGCATCGATAAGGTAGACAGTCAACATCTTTTCCCAAAGGGAGAGGAGTCTAGAACTAGAGGACATAGGTTTAAGGTGAGAGGGGAGAGATGCAAAAGAGACCAGAGGGGGAATTTCTTCCCACAGAGGGTGGTGAGCGTCTGGAACGAGTTGCCAGAGGCAGTGGTAGAGGCGGGTACAATTTTGTCTTTTAAAAAACAGTTCAACAGTTACATGGGCAGGGTGGGTATAGAGGGAAATGGGCAAAATGTGGGCATGTGGGATTAGCCTAGTGATAGAAACTGGGCGGCATGGACAAGCTGGGCCGAGGGGCCTGTTTCCATGCTGTAGACATCTAGGACTCTATCTATGACTCTATGACCTTCCGACTCAGGCCGGGCACGGTCCAAGACAGCAACCCGATCTCCGGGGCCCGGTGTGATGAACGTAGGAATTTCGCTAGAAGCATTTGGTGAAGTAAATTAAACGCCTGGGTTAGAGTGTGTTTAACTGCTGCAGTCATGGCTTAAAGGGATCTTTGGTTGAAAGGCAACAAAGGTTTTTGGAACCTAAGGGGAAAATGAAAAATGAAAATGAAAATCGCTTATTGTCACAAGTAGGCTTCAATGAAGTTACTGTGAAAAGCCCCTAGTCGCCACATTCCTGTGCCTGTTCGGGGAGGCTGGTACGGGAATTGAACCGTGCTGCTGGCCTGCCTTGGTCTGCTTTAAAAGCCAGCGATTTAGCCCAGTGAGCTAAACCAGCACCTCACCTGACCCACAACTTTTTAATCGATTGTGGTATGGGGAGCGCACGGCCCACTCTACAGGTGTGGGACAGCAGAAATGACCAGTATTTTTTTAAACAAAACAATGTTTATTCTAGAAACTCAAGTTAACCTATTCAAAACAAACAGTGAATATCTTAGCAACCATTAATTCAAAGATAACCTCCAAAGAATACAACACTAAGTAATCCTTTAAGCTGCTCTTTTAACATCCAAAAGACTTAACAAACCTTTAAACAGGAGCACATTAGGTTCACATTCACTATTGAGAACATTTATAATTCTGAATTCAGCAAATGACCCAGAGATAGTCTTTGGATGGCAGAGATCAACTGGACAGCTCTTTGTTTAACTTCAGCTGCAGATCACTGGAAAACCCGGACACACCCAAGCTTTTTCTCAAAGTGAAACTAAAAAGCAGAACCAGAGCTCAGCTCCGCCCACACTCTGACATCACTGCAGTAACACGAGCAGCTAACCATTTCTTAAAGCGACATTCTCATGACAGCTAGTAGAAGAGTTTGGTTTTGTTACGGGCCAGGGTTTTACAAAACCCCGTCATAGAGTTCATCTGACCTACAAATGTTTATAGATTTTAGTTACGATGAGCTCAAGAGCCTGACTTATTCAACAGAGGTCTCAGGCACTTTTAGTCAAAAAACAAACTTTATTCTACAAATTTAGTTAACATTTGCATAAGCACACACAGTAATAATTTTCAGCAACTAGAAACACAAATACCCCACACAGCTACAGTAGTCTATGTATCACCCTCAATGAATTTCCCCTTAACTGTTCCAATTCAATAACAAAATCCAAGTAAAACCAGAAACCCCTTTTCAAAGGCGTTCCCCAGCACCCACACTGGTATAAGGCGTGTTATTGATACTCTGTTCCCCTTTCCAAACAGCAGATTTGAATTCCTCCCAGAAAGCAATAATCTCTTTTAAGTTACCAAGCCGCCCGGAAACAGCTTTCAAAATGAAGAGAGAGAGACTCTTTTTTCAACCTGTGCAGTTCAGACCAGTCCAAAACTCAAAGCGAAAGTAAAACTCAGAGCCACAGCCCAGCTCCACCCACACAATGACATCGCTGAAGCCACGTGATGAGACAAAATAATTTCTTAAAGTGGCACTCCCACGACAGTTTAAAATACCAAATCCCTATTTATTTGTGAAATCTCTCCCGGAGCGAGATATCCTTTTCTCAGTCTTCCAAAATTAAAATTAAATATTGGGGTTTCTGACCAGTACCCTAGTCACTGCTGGGTCTGGGGATTACATTATCGGTGTTATGACGACAGAGAGGCAGGTTGATGGAGGATGCTCGCCATTTTCTTCACAGCTTACCACAAAGTAGGTAAGTTTAAAGTTGCCGATGAGATGGACAAGCCAGGGAGAATGTGAATGTGCGAGGATTTGGGGGTTTGTTGGCCGGTTCTCGGGGGCGGGAGTTCAGGTGGGGAGGGCCAGACAACAGGTATGGTCGGAAACTCAGGAGGGGTAGAGCTGGTCAGGCATCTGGGATGGAGGGTGAATGTCAGGCCTCGGGGGGGGTTGAGGGTTTGGACCTCAGTGGAGGTGGGTGGGTGGGCGCGGGATCTGACATTGGTGGAGAGGATGGCCCTCAGGGGGAGTCAGTGGTTGGGGGCAGGGTGGGCATTTCAGATCTCCTGGGGGCCGGGGGGGTCAGGGATGTCACATATTGGGGGTGGGGGCGGTGCTGGGGGGGGGGGGGTTGGACCTTGGCAACATTGAGACATTGGAGAGTTAGGGGTTTGGGGGCATGAGGTTAGAAGGAGACGGCGGGATCGGACTTTGATAGTGGCAGGATCTTGGTATGGGGAGCGCTCTAAACTTGGGGGTGCTGTTTGGACGTGGCTGGGGTTGTCAGGGATCGGGGCGGGGGAGGTGTACAAGTCAGGGGTGGGTGGTATTTGGTCAGGTCGAGGGGGACGGCTTTGTTCCTGCGGGATGGGGGCTTGGGCTGGTTAAAGTTGACGGTTAGTTTAGACCTTATGGGCAGAGTGGGGGAGGGGATGCCGAGGATTGGGGGTCGGGCCTGCTGTATGGGGTGTCAAGATGAGATGGGGGGGGGTGTGAGTGTCGAATTCAAAGAGGGGAAGGGGTGGGCAGTGCAGGGAATTGTTTGGGAGTCAGGAATTGGGGAATACCGTTTAGCCATTGGCAGTGGGATTTGTAAAGAACAAAGAACAGTACAGCCCAGGAACAGGCCCTTCGACCCTCCAAGTCTGCACCGGTCATGATACCAACCTTTGCCAAAACCCTCAGCACTTCCTTGTGCCGTATCCCTCTATACCCATCCTATCAATGTGTAAAATGGGATATGTGTGTGCAAAATGTAAACTGTGCATGTGGGATCTCCATTAGAGGGTCAGAGTGTGGAGGGGGCCTCTGTGAGGTCAGTCTCAATTTTTACCCAGAGGTTAGAGGGGGGGTTTCGATTCCTCAAAGGTTTTTCCTCAAAGCTGGGGAGCTGGGAACGGCATAATGATTTTCCAATCTGCTCACCGTCAGGTCAGGGAAGGTCACGGAAGGGAGCTATACTCACCGGCAGTAGAGAAGGCGACCATCAGCGTTGCCGTGGTGTACATGGATCTGAGGAGATTAAATACATCCATCGTCAGATTTCACCTTAGAAGCTGGTTATCCACATTCTCTTCACCCTGACTCCATCCTCTGAAAGGAATGAACTCTCCTTTATCCAGGTGCCATCTATGAACTTAAAGACGCATCAAAAGTCTATCGCATATCGCAGAAGCAACATTCTAGACAGGGACACTAAGTACGGGTCGATTATCCTTTGTCAGAAAACCTCTGGGGCCCTTCAGATTTAAGGTCACTTTGCTCTTCGGGTAAGGGACATAGGCCCAGCGGTACTCAGCTGCAGTGTTTGAAGACAAGACCTGCTCTTTCGTCTAAATTAAATAACATGGTTGTGGTGTTCTTGTCGGACGGCCTGATTTATATTACGCAAACACTTGTAGCTGAAGCTGTAAACGGTTTATTAACATTAACTGTGGGTCAAGTATATACAAAACAGATGAATAACAGTATGAACCTGCGCAAGCAACCTCTCTCCAGCTTCCTCCCGCCAGTCTGAGGTCACCTGATGCTAACATTCACTTATCTACTAGTGAGACTCCTAGTGGCCAGTCGGTGAATTACAACACGATACGACTACATCCCCTTTCCTTTGAAGGAATAAATTAATACATTATCATCAGTTTGTGATATCATTAGTCTGTGAGTCTAACAGCATTAATTTTATTTACATTTTTTAAAATTGGTTTAGCAAATAAATATATATATATATGTACACAAGAACAGCAAGCACAAGTTGAGTCGATCAGGTTTTATTCTTTGCTGGTCGATCTTCTCAAAGTTTGACCTTGTTGCTCAGAACTTGTAGATTCAATGTTCTCCGTGACGTTCTCACGCTCAGGGACTGCTGAACTATCTGGCACTGCAGCTGACGTTGACTCTGACGTAGATTCGCCATCCATCACGTTGTCGTAACGTCTTCCCTGGTTTTCAAGAGCGTGCAATGATTTCTTCTCAATGCCGACCCGTTCCCCCGTCTGGACGTTGTGGGAACGAGGAGCTACTTCTTCAAGTGCAATGTCTTTCCTCGGTCAATTGCCTGCACCTTCTATTCTCACGATGGCGTCACTAGTCAGGGGCGCTGAGGTTCTGGACACTCTATCATAGAACTGCTTTTTGTTTTGCTTTCATGTTTTGCATTTCCTGCAGGGCCACTGCAATCTCCTCCTTCTTTGCCAAGTATGGAAGTCTGGTACCCCACCTTCAATTCATGTGTCTGCTGGTGTCTACCATGTGACAATGGTGATGCGCTGTAACTCAATAGTGTCAGATTGGCTGTCCTTTGCTTTCTGTCATGATTGTTTAATAACATGTCCACTTTTTCCGGGATGATCTTTGGGATCCATGCCTATACCTGCATCACCATACGGGCATCACGCATACCATACAATTTCCCCCATTGGTAGGTTCTTCCATTGCCTTTACACCTTGTGGTTTTGTATCTGATCTGGATGGTAGGATAGAAATGAGGTTGACATGAAGATCTGCATCCTCAGCAATTTCGCTACTAAAAGCTTGTAACAGTGGTTCAGAAAATGCATCTTCTTTAAAATGTATCTCGTTGGTGAATGGTAGTGCACTAAAATCAGTGACCACGCCTCCGAATTTGCTGATAATGTTCTCAGAATTGTTGTGCAATCCGCTGGGGACGCCGTACACCGACTGCCCTGGACTTCCTTCTCCACAGGACCGATCGCCGATGAATGAATCCGCGCCCTCGGATACAATACAGACTGGGGACGGAATAAACTGTGGGCTGGATTCTCCGACCCCCCCCCCCCCGCCCCCCCGCCCCCCCCGCCCCCACACCTACGTGCCCCCCCCTCCGCCCCCACACCTACGTGCCCCCCCCCGCCCCCCTCCGTTGCGGCCCGGCCCGCGATTGGGGCCCACCGATCGGCGGGTGGGCCTTTCGGGCTGGGGGGCCTCCTTTCTTCCGCGCCAGCTCCTGTAGCCCTGTGGCGGGGGGGGGGGGGGGCCGGCGCGGAGAAGTCACTGCGCATGCGCGCGTTGGCGGCGGTGCCACTGCGGATGGCGTGGGCCACTCCAGCGCCGTGCAGGCCCCCTGAGGCCCGGAAAATCGGGGACCGGAAGGCCTGTTGACACCGGAGTAAAACACTCCCGTTCTTACGCCGGCATCAACACTTTGCCGCGCGATGGGAGAATCCCGCCCATGTGTTCTTCACCACCACACTCAGGTCACAAGGGGCTAGGCCGGCGGCGAGGGGTTGGCGCCATGCCAACCGCAGCCGAAGAGCCGGCGCGAGTTGGCGCATGCGCAGGGGTGTCCTTCTCCCCGCCGGCCATGGCGGAGCCCGACAGAGGCCGGCGCGGAAGGAAAGAATGTCCCCAGGGCACAGACCCGCCGCTGATCGGTGGGCCTGATCGTGGGCCAGGCCACGGTAGGGAGGCCACCCCCCCCAGGGGCCGGATCGCCCCGCCTGCCCTCCCCCCGAGGACTCACCTAGCCGGCATACAAGCCAGGTCCCGCTGTGATGGACCATGTCCATTTCACGCCGGCGGGACTGGCCAGGAAACGACGAGCGCTCGGCCCATCAGGGCCCGGAGAAATGCCGGGGGGGGGGGTGGTCACTGCCAACAGCCCCCGACCAGCGCGGCGTAAACCCCGTCCCCGCCCAAAAACCGGCGCCAGAGAATACGGCAGCCGGGGCCGGAGCGGCGGGGTGGGATTCCCCCCCCCCCCCACCCCTCCCCCGTGGATTCTCCGACCCGGTGGGGTTCGGAGAATCCCGCCCATAATCTCTCAGGGATATTTTGTGATTCCTTCTAATCGGCTGAATTTTTCGATTTAAAAAAAATCAGTCATGCTGATTAAATTGGCTTTGGCACCAGTGTCTATCTTCAAGTGCCGTTCACTTCAAGTGGTAGCAGCCGTTTGTTCTCACAAACCGCATTTATTTTAAATGGAGTATCAGTCTGCTTTATTTTAAGTCTTGGAGAATTTTTTGATGTCTCCAAAAAATTCTTCTTCTCTGTTATTACTCCAACAGACAATACTGTTCCATCACTGGCGACCGTGTCTTCCGCTGGGCTGACTGATCTGGGGTGGAGCTTCGAGTGACAATTCTGAGCAGAGTTTTTTCCTTTGCATCTGGAACAAAACCTTGGCAAATGCTGGACGCTGCCTCAAATTTGTGCCTTTGACGACATCTTTTACACAGCAACACTTTGTCCTGACCTTTATCCTGTTTGTTGGTGTGCGAGGAGTCTGCAGGAACTTTCCCGCCTTTTTTGGAAGTTTCCCGCCTTTTTGGAAAAACGGTGGCCATCGGAATTTTCTCCTCCAAGAAGACGCCGCTATGACTGAGCAACATTTCGGAATGCTATTCTGTTAGCTCGCGAGCCTGACAAAGATGCTCGGAGAATCCCGCCCATAATCTCTCAGGGATATTTTGTGATTCCTTTTAATCGGCTGAATTTTTAGATTTTTAAAAATCAGTCATGCTGATTAAATTGGCTTTGGCACCAGTGTCTATCTTCAAGTGCCATTCACTTCAAGTGGTAGCAGCCGTTTGTTCTCAAATCTTGACAAATCTTGACTCTTTCTACCAAAGGCAGCTCCCATTCCCTCAGAAACCGTTCCCTCAGCTTATTCTCATTCACACCAAGCACAATCTGATCCCGAATCACGGGGATTCCACCGCAGAAAGTTACTGGTTTTAGATTTTAACTTCAAATCAGTGCCGAACTGATCCATCGACTGCCCTGTCTTCTGTAAACGTGATCTAAGCACGTAGCGTTCATAAATTTCATTCTTTCTGGGGGGTGCAATATTCATCAAATCTTCAAAATACTTCGTTCAAGTTTTTATTATCTTCATCACTTGAACATATTAAACACAGCAATTGCATTGGGCCCTGCTGCTGTTAGGAGCATCACTACCGTACACAAATCTGATGATCTCGTAAATTTATTGCAGTAAGAAACATATTAAATTATTGTTCAAACGCACACCAGTTGCTGTCCGCATGATAAATGAAATCTGGGACTCACTGGTGACGTCCTTCGGCTTATGCTGCCCGTCTAAACTAAAATCTTCTACAGTCAACCCTGGTACCATGTAATATTATTGTCGGATGGCCTGATTTATATTACAAGAAACTTGTAGCTAATGCTATAAACTATTAACATTGACTATGGGTCAACCAAACAACAGATGAATAACAGAATGAACATGCACAAGCAGCCTCTCTTCCAGCTCTCCAGGCAGTCTGAGGTCTCCTGACTCTAACATTCGCTTATATACTAATGAGACTCCTAGTGGTCAATCGATGAATTGCAACACAACCATGATATCATCACAATAGTTAGACAAGTAAGATGTGTAGCTGGCCAAAAATAGGTTCCCTCTCATTGCGTCATCTGCCGGTTGGGTTTGTAGGAAAGGATTCTCAAGTTCAACAACGTAGAACAGTTTCAGATCAGACGGTAAACAACCAAAGAGGACAAACAACGACACCCAGCTCGCTGAGCCCTGGGTACAGTCGGCGAGCTTCCTGTTGTCTTGGTCGCAGACCCTCCGCACTGGACCCTGGGGTCCAGCCAGCCACAGCAGGTGATTAAGAGGGTGGGCAGAGAATTGACAAACGGAATTCAATGTGGGAAAATGTGAGGCTTCATTTTGGAAGAAAGAGAAGGGGGATTATTATTTAAATGGAGAGAGACGGCAGAAAGCTGACTCGGGTGGGGGGGGGGGGGGGGTCATTGTTCAGGGAATAACAGTATGATCATGCACAAGCAACCTCTCTCTTCCAGCTCTCCGGTCAGTCTGAGGTCACCTGACTCTAACATTCACTTATATACTAATGAGACTCGAAGGGCTGAATGGGCTCCTCCTGTTTCTTACGGCTTACAGGGGTAGTCGGGACAGTCTCCCGCCCTGGAGCTCGAAGGGGTTTAGGAAACGTGCATTTTCTTTTAGGATGGGTCCGTGTCTCACAATCACGGATAAAGACCTGTATAAAACCAAGCAGGCTACTGATTGGCCCTTTTTAAACCCTCAGGGGAGGGGGGGGGGGCCGTAGGGGGGAGCGGATGTCAGGCTGAACCATGGGGTCCAACACCACGAGCGATCCCAACAGAACGAGGAGGGGGGGAAAACCGGCTCCGTTGGCAAGCGGGTCGCTAAGCCTTTGACGTCAAGTTCGGGAACGAGCCGGGATATCGGGAGCAATTCGTTCTCGCCAGGGCTTGCCAAGAACTGGAAACGCGAGACCCGAAATGGTCGCGGGGTGCGCACTCTCTCTCAGAGCGTCTGACTGAATCGTAGAAGAATCGGAGAATTCACAGTGACGAACGAGGCCATACGGCCCATCGAGTCTGCACCAGCCCTTGGATAGAGCTTCCCGCTTAAGCCCACCCCTCCACCCTATCCCCGTAACCCAGTAACCCCACCTAACCTTTTCTGGACAATTTATCGCGGCCAATCCACCTAACCTGCACGTCTTTCGGTAACTTGTGGGAGGAAACCGGAGCGCCCGGAGGAAACCCCACGCAGACACGGGGGGGGGGGGGGAGAACGTGCAGACTCCGCACGGACAGCGACCCAAGCCGGGAATCGAACCCAGGGCCCTGGAGCTGCGAAGCAACAGTGCCAACCACTGTGCCGTCCTTGAAAATGAAGACCGAAAAATTGCTATCAGAAAAAAGCCACAGAGATTAAAAGTGAGATGTAATCATGATAAGATCAAACTGATAAGCACGTTCCAGCCTCGCGACCTTGATGACAAAGATTTTCGAGCGATAAGAAATCTTCCTTGGGAGCAAAACACAGCCATTAAAAAGTTGATAAAGATCACAGTGAATTTGTGAAGATGATTAAGAGGGGGGGGGGGTCAGGCAGGGGCGTGTTTCGTCCCCAGATTTCTTCACCTGGACGTACCTTGGCGAGACGGAGGTCCAACCTGGATAATTAGCGCGAGGTTACACGTTCGGCGGTATCCGATACTCCCGTTGCTCCCCGAAGAGGAGTTGGAAAAAAGACATCGGATGGAGGAGGGAATGAAAGTAGGAGGCGAGGGCTGAGCGGAAATAGCAACGGATCCACGGGCGGGGTTGTGGGTATTCCCAAGTGGGCTCACGTCCGGTGCAACCTGCAGCTCCTCAGGTATTGGGGGGTTGGGGCAGTGCCCAATAACATCTGACGAAAGAACATCAGACCCAGGAGCAGGTGTCGGGGACTGAGCTCCTCGAGTCTGCTCCGCTATTCTACATGATCATAGCTGACCCTCACCTTGGGCCTCAACTCCGACCGTTCTGCCCCTTCTCCATTCCCCTTCACCCCATTACCAACTCAGAATCTGGATGCCCAATGCGCAAATGTGTTGTCGACAATTAAGAGTGCGGTCAAGTTGCTAAATAACATTCACCGCGTGGTCAACAGAATTGGCCAGCAAGGTGTGGGATGGAGGGAAATTTGGCCAATTGGATAAGTAACTGGCTATCACATAGAAGACAGAGGGTGGTGGTGGATGGAAAATGTTCAGACTGGAGCCCAGTCACCAGTGGTGTACCCCAGGGATCAGTGCTGGGTCCTCTTCTATTTGTGACTTTTATCAGTGACTTGGAGGAGGGGGCTGAAGGGTGGGTCAGTAAATTTGCTGATGACACCAAGATTGGTGGAGTCGCGGATGAGGCGGAGGGCTGTTTGTGGGCTGCAAAGAGACATTGATAGGATGCAGAGCTGGGCCGAAAAATTTGCGGATGGAGATGAGTGCGAGGTGATTCATTTTGGCAGAAAAAAATTTGAATGCGGATTACAGGGTCAACGGCAGGGTTCTGAGGAATGTGGAGGGACAGAGAGATCTTGGGGAGGGGCTGGTTTAGCCCACTGGGCTAAATCGCTGGCTTTGAAAGCAGACCAAGGCAGACCAGCAGCACGGTTCGATTCCCGTGCCAGCCTCCCCGAACAGGCGCCGGAATGTGGCGACTAGGGGCTTTTCACAGTCACTTCATTTGAAGCTGACTTGTGACAAAAAGCGATTTTCATTTTCATTTCATTCATGTCTCTGAAGGTTGCCACTCAGGTGGATAGAGCCGTGACGAAGGCCTCTAGTGTGTTAGCGTTTATTAACAGGGGACTTGAGTTTAAGAGCCGTCGGGTTATGCTGTAACTGTACATGACCCTGGTGAGACCACATTTGGAGTATTGTGTGCAGTTCTGGTCACCTCATTATAGGAAGGATGTGGAAGCATTGGAAAGGGTGCAAAGGAGATTTACCAGGATGCTGCCTGGATTGGAAGATAGGTCTTATGAGGAAAGGTTGAGGGAACTAGGGCTTTTCTCTTTGGAGCGGAGGAGGATGAGAGGCGACTTAATAGAGGTTTATAAGAATATGAGGGGGATAGATAGAGTGGACGTTCAGAGACTATGTCCTCGGGTGGATGTAGCTGTTACAAGGGGGCATAACTATAAGATTCAGGGTGGAGATACAGGAGGGATGTCCGAGGTCGGTTCTTTACTCAGAGAGTGGTTAGGGTGTGGAATGGGCTGCCTGCTGTGATAGTGGAGTCGGACACTTCAGGAACTTTCAAGCGGTTATTGGATAGGCACATGGAGCACACCAGAAAGACAGGGAGTGGGATAGCTTGATCTTGGGTTCGGACAAGGCTCGGCACAACATCGAGGGCCGAAGGGCCTGTTCTGTGCTGTACTGTTCTATGTTCTATGTCCATCTCCTACTTAAATTAAAAGTGGCCGGTTCAGCTCACTGGGCTAAATCGCTGGCTTTGAAAGCAGACCAAGGCAGGCCAGCAACACGGTTCATTTCCCGTACCAGCCTCCCCGAACAGGCGCCGGAATGTGGCGACTAGGGGCTTTTCACAGCAACTTCATTTGAAGCCGACTTGTGACAATAAGCGATTTTCGTTTCATTTTCATTTTTCAAATTGACTCACTGTCCAGCATCCTCTGCTCTCTGGGACAGCGAATTCACAACAGGGGATTCGGAGAATCGCCGGGTCCCGGCGTGAATCCCGCCCCCGCCGTGTCGCGAATTCTCCGCCACCGGAGATTCGGCAGGGGGCGGGTGTCGCGCCGCGCCGGTCGGCGGAATCCCCCGGCGATTCTCACGGCATCCCCGCGCATGCGCAGTGGAGGGGGTCTCTTCTGCCTCCGCCATAGTGGAGGCCGTGGCGAAGGCGGAAGGGAAAGCGTGCCCCCACGGCACAGGCCCGCCCGCGGATCAGCGGGCCCCGATCGCGGGCCAGGCCACCGTGGGGGGCACCCCCCGGGGCCAGATCGCCCCGCGCCGCCCCCCCCCCCAGGACCCCGGAGCCCGCCCGCGCCGCCTTGTCCCGCCGTTCGAAAGGTGGTTCAATCCACGCCGGCGGGCGAGGGTTGGCAGCGGCGGGACCTCGGCCCATCGCGGACCGGAGAATCGCCAGGGATGGGCACGCCGACCATCGCGATTCCGCCGACCGGCGCGATTCCTGCCCCCGCCGAATCTCTGGTGGCAGAGAATTCGGGACACGGCGGGGGCGGGATTCACGCCAGCCCCCCCGGCGATTCCCCGACCCGGTGGGGGGGTCGGAGAATCGCTCCCCAGGTGCTTGGACATTTGCAGCAACCCTTCCTGACCTTTATACTCCAACCCTTAGCCACAGGGGCCCAAATTCCATTTTCCTTCCTTCGCATCTGTTGCGCCCGAGGAAGCAAATGGAACTTTGGCTGTAGGACCTGGAGATTGTTCAGGTTGTTCTGACCAGCGTCGAGTGACATTCGCCACGGACGAGCGACACGCGATGCCCGTCTCCGATGCGACCCCATCCGGCTCCGCGCCAGTCACACAGCCCCCACCGCCCCCGCCCGGAACCATGTCCCCCTTTCTGTCACGACGTCGGGGTCTCCCCGAGCACCATGTCTCTGGCTGCAGGAGTCGCACTTCACGAAAACGGTCAAATAACAATACAGCAATACAGCTTTGACTTTGACAAAGATCGGAACAGTCCATGAAACAATGGTTAGAAATGAGAGCTCCCCGCCCCATCATTCCACAGCAGGTTGGTTTTAACAGGTTCCCACGATAGACACTCGCTCCGCTGTCGTACTGTCCTGTCCCCACCGCACTCATTCTTCACCAATCTGTTTTTTCTGTTACAATTCGTGTTCACCTTCAAAGGGTTAACTCCGAGACGCTCCTGTTGGCAATCCTTCCCCCTCCAGCCCCTCCCCCTCCAACCCCCCCCAACTCCCATCCCTCCCCTCCAGCCCCTC